>NC_079389.1:22981144-23133644 GCF_029220125.1 Pseudoliparis swirei
TTTTGGGGGTTTTTTTAGTCGGTGTTCGACTTGTTTTCTTTAAATAGTTAAACCTGTGACAGACGCTGCACCATAAAGAGCAACGAGGTGAGAGGTGAGGCATCAGGGGAGAGGTGGTGCATCAGGGGAGAGGTGGTGCATGAGGGGAGAGGTGGTGCATGAGGGGAGAGGTGGTGCATCAGGAGAGGTGGTGCATGAGGGGAGAGGTGGTGCATCAGGGGAGGTGGTGCATCAGGAACAGAAGCCTCTGTATATTTCAGCAAGAGCTCTCTCATTGGTTGACGCTCTTGGCTGTGAACACACCTGCTGGTGTGAAGGTTGTGACAGACGATCAGGAGAAACACCAACAGGATCAAAACACTTTGAAAATATCCTTCTTCTTCTTCTTCTTCCTTCTCTTTCACTCCTGCTTTCTTCTTCTTCTTGTGTAAAGTACCGGAACACAGAGGCTACTTTTTGGTTTAGTTGATACATTTCCCACTTTGCATATTTAAAGAAGGAGGGCAGTACCTGGCCTCACGCTGCCTCATGCCTGATTTAAAGCCTCCACGCTGCCTCCATGCTGCCTCCACCCTGCCTCCACGCTGCCTCCATGCTGCCTCCACTCTGCCTCCATGCTGCCTCCACGCTGCCTCCACGCTGCCTCCACTCTGCCTCCACGCTGCCTCCACGCTGCCTCCACGCTGCCTCCATGCTGCCTCCATGCTGCCTCCATGCTGCCTCCACCCTGCCTCCACCCTGCCTCCACGCTGCCTCCATGCTGCCTCCACCCTGCCTCCACGCTGCCTCCATGCTGCCTCACGCTGCCTCCACATGCTGCCTCCACCCTGCCTCCATGCTGCCTCCACCCTGCCTCCACGCTGCCTCCATGCTGCCTCCATGCTGCCTCCACCCTGCCTCCATGCTGCCTCCACCCTGCCTCCACCCTGCCTCCATGCTGCCTCCACGCTGCCTCCATGCTGCCTCCATGCTGCCTCCACCCTGCCTCCATGCTGCCTCCACCCTGCCTCCACCCTGCCTCCACGCTGCCTCCACCCTGCCTCCATGCTGCCTCCACCCTGCCTCCACCCTGCCTCCACGCTGCCTCCACCCTGCCTCCACGCTGCCTCCACCCTGCCTCCACGCTGCCTCCATGCTGCCTCCACCCTGCCTCCATGCTGCCTCCATGCTGCCTCCATGCTGCCTCCACCCTGCCTCCATGCTGCCTCCGCCCTGCCTCCACCCTGCCTCCACCCTGCCTCCACCCTGCCTCCACCCTGCCTCCACGCTGCCTCCACGCTGCCTCCACCCTGCCTCCATGCTGCCTCCACCCTGCCTCCACCGTGCCTCTATGCTGCCTCCACGCTGCCTCCATGCTGCCTCCACCCTGCCTCCACGCTGCCTCCATGCTGCCTCCACCTGCCTCCATGCTGCCTCCACGCTGCCTCCACGCTGCCTCCACGCTGCCTCCATGCTGCCTCCACCCTGCCTCCACGCTGCCTCCATGCTGCCTCCACCCTGCCTCCATGCTGCCTCCACGCTGCCTCCACGCTGCCTCCATGCTGCCTCCATGCTGCCTCCACGCTGCCTCCACGCTGCCACGCTGCCTCCATCTGCCTCCACTGCCTCCCGCTGCCTCCATGCTGCCTCACGCTGCCTCCACGCTGCCTCCACTCTGCCTCCACGCTGCCTCCACGCTGCCTCCATGCTGCCTCCACTCTGCCTCCACGCTGCCTCCACGCTGCCTCCACGCTGCCTCCACGCTGCCTCCACGCTGCCTCCATGCTGCCTCCACTCTGCCTCCACGCTGCCTCCACGCTGCCTCCACGCTGCCTCCACGCTGCCTCCACTCTGCCTCCACGCTGCCTCCACGCTGCCTCCACTCTGCCTCCACGCTGCCTCCACGCTGCCTCCACGCTGCCTCCACTCTGCCTCCACGCTGCCTCCATGCTGCCTCCATGCTGCCTCCACGCTGCCTCCATGCTGCCTCCATGCTGCCTCCACGCTGCCTCCACTCTGCCTCCATGCTGCCTCCACGCTGCCTCCACTCTGCCTCCACGCTGCCTCCACTCTGCCTCCACGCTGCCTCCACGCTGCCTCCACTCTGCCTCCACGCTGGCTGCCTCCGCTGCCTCCACTCTGTGCCTCCCACGCTGCCTCCTCTGCCTCCCACCTGCCTCCACGCTGCCTCCACTCTGCCTCCACGCTGCCTCCATGCTGCCTCCACTCTGCCTCCACGCTGCCTCCACTCTGCCTCCACGCTGCCTCCACGCTGCCTCCACTCTGCCTCCACGCTGCCTCCACGCTGCCTCCACTCTGCCTCCACGCTGCCTCCACGCTGCCTCCATGCTGCCTCCATGCTGCCTCCACGCTGCCTCCACTCTGCCTCCACGCTGCCTCCACCCTGCCTCCACGCTGCCTCCACCCTGCCTCCACGCTGCCTCCACGCTGCCTCCATGCTGCCTCCACGCTGCTGGTCGTTTCTCTGCCTGGATTACGTTAAGAGCCATGCTTTATTCTGAGAGCATGTAAGTGACACACGTGGTGTTCTTCACATGGTGATGAGATGTGTGAATATAGGAATCAACATTTTGATTTAAAAAAGGTGAGAAGTGTGAGAACTTACACATTTATTTTTTACAAGATGAGCGTCATGTCTACCTCTAGAGGAAGGAAGAGGGATAAGAAGAAGAAGAAGAAGAAGAAGAAGAAGAAGGCCGACCATTTTCGAGAAGCTGGTTGAAGAAATAAAAAGATGGTGGCTGATGCTCCATCAAGTCGTCTCCGGATTCGTCTAATTGGAGGACGCACAGCAACAAGACCGGAATAATATGTCTTATCATTTAACATTCATCTGGTAACGTATCGGTGACGTCACCGGGTCCTGGAGGTCCTGGAGGTCTTGGAGGTCCTGGAGGTCTTGGAGGTCCTGGAGGTCTTGGAGGTCCTGGAGGTCTTGGAGGTCTTGGAGGTCTTGGAGGTCCTGGAGGTCTTGGAGGTCCTGGAGGTCCTTGAGGTCTTGGAGGTCCTGGAGGTCTTGGAGGTCCTGGAGGTCTTGGAGGTCTTGGAGGTCTTGGAGGTCCTGGAGGTCTTGGAGGTCCTGGAGGTCTTGGAGGTCCTGGAGGTCCTTGAGGTCCTGGAGGTCTTGGAGGTCTTGGAGGTCTTGGAGGTCCTGGAGGTCTTGGAGGTCCTGGAGGTCTTGGAGGTCCTGGAGGTCCTTGAGGTCCTGGAGGTCTTGGAGGTCTTGGAGGTCCTGGAGGTCCTGGAGGTCTAGTCGGTTTAGTCTCTTTAACTCTCGACTGCTTCGAGTTTCGGGACGAATCATCAAGCGTATTTCGTCTGTCAGATGTTTTATTGAGAACGAGCGGCGGGTCTCAACATGTGACCTCCTCGTGTCCCAGGTCATCGTCTCAACATGTGACCTCCTCGTGTCCCAGGTCATCGTCTCAACATGTGACCTCCTCGTGTCCCAGGTCATCGTCTCAACATGTGACCTCCTCGTGTCCCAGGTCATCGTCTCAACATGTGACCTCCTCGTGTCCCAGGTCATCGTCTCAACATGTGACCTCCTCGTGTCCCAGGTCATCGTCTCAACATGTGACCTCCTCGTGTCCCAGGTCATCGACTCAACATGTGACCTCCTCGTGTCCCAGGTCATCGTCTCAACATGTGACCTCCTCGTGTCCCAGGTCATCGTCTCAACATGTGACCTCCTCGTGTCCCAGCTGGTCGTCTCGCAGCTTCTATTTGGATTCTAATTAATTTGGGGACCCTCATCTTTCATTGATTCATATTGAGTGCCAGACTCCTGAATGATAGTCAGGATTAATATCTGCATGTGTCCTCGGGCTTAGAGCTAAATCTGGGAACTCTGCCTCCGCTAAGCGCCTCCAAGGCCTCGTCAGAGAGGAGCTTTTCAATTGGAGCTCACCCAGTAATTGGCAACCGCTCGTCCTGAGCACATTCATTATTTTACAATGTTTTTTCGATAGAGCCCATGTGCCGTCACGCCACACACACACACACACACACACACACATTATCGATCACATGGCCCAGGCTTTCGCGCTGTAATTGTCGGCCTGAATCCATCACGTGTCCATCGAGCTGCAGCCGACGATAAAACTTATGGAACGGGGGAACGTTCACACACTCCTCCACCTAAAGTATCCACACTGTGCTGAGGACTGGAGGAAGAAGGAAAGAAGGAGCATTGAGAGGGAAGATGAAGGAAGAAGATGGAAGAAGGAGTGAAGGAGAAGGATGAAGGAAGAAGAAAAAAAAAGAAGGAGAAGGATGAAAGAAGGAAAAAGGAGAAGAATAAAGGAGTGATGGAGAAGGAACAAGAAGGAAAAAAAGAAGGAGTGAAGGAGAAGGATTAAAGAAGGAAGAAGAAAAATAAAGAAGAATAAGGAGTGATGGAGAAGGAAGAAGAAGAAGAAAGGGGAAGGAGAAGAATGAAAGAAGGAAGAAGAAGGAGGAAGAAGGAGGAGGAGGAAGAAAGAAGGGGGAGGATGAAGAAGAAGAAGAAGAAGAAGGAAGAAGAAGGAGTGAAGAAAAAGGATGGAAGAAGAAGAAAAAAATAAGAAGGAGTGAAGGAGAATGAAGAAGAAGAAGAAGAAGACGGAGTGAAGGAGAATGATGAAAGAAGGAGGAAGGAGAAGAAAAAAGAAGGCGTGAAAGAGAAGGAAGAAGGAAGAAAAAGAAGAAGGAGTGAAGGACAATGATGAAGGAAGAAAAATAAGAAAGAAGAAGAAAAAAAAGAAGGCGTGAAAGAGAAGGAAGAAGGAAGAAGAAGAAGAAGGAGAGATTTGCAGAACTGTTCAGATTCAGGCTCCCAGAGGAGAAACCTCCAAAGCTCCGTGTACCGGTACTCTCCTTCACCTCCGCAGCTTCAGTTCCTGAATGTTCATGAAGACTTTAATTAGAGCACGAGAGAGAAGAATCCACGGGCTTTCACAGCCTAAAATTTGCCAATGTGTCAAAGTGTAACAATTAGAATATATATACATATATACATATATATATATATGTATATATATATATATATATATATATATATATACATATATATGTATATATATGCATATATATATATGTATATATATACATATATATATATATATACATATATATTTGCATATATATATACATATATATATATACATATGTATATATATATATATTTATATATATAACATCCTAAAAGGAGTAAGTCATTTAACTGAAGTCCTGTGGTAAAGCGGTCCTTTGTGCCGTGGCTTTGTTCAGCCGCCATTGATAGTCAGGTGTGATTGTTGCCATTCATCATTGTCCACCTGCCGGGGAGCCGAGCCGCGCTCATCACTCGCCGGCGAGCCTCAGAACCGCGGAGCCGGAGAGGGGAAGCAGGAAATCACCGTGATGGAACGTCAAGGGAAGCAGATGTCAAACTAGCGTTGGCCCGGAATGACACGCACAGGGCGCCGCTTCCCAACTGTCACTTTAAACTGGTAAGTGACCTTCGAAACAGAAACTGTGCGCCGTTGCTGCCGCGCTGTCGCCGCCCGATGGCGGGCGCGTGACGGACGAGCGGCCGCCGCACCGAGGCCTTCGGAAAGCACTCGGATCATTAAGGAGCGAGCCGCGGCTCGAGTGGCCGTAAAACGGCGTGATGAATTTGTTGCGTGTTAAAAACCGCGCTCCTGGACCACAGACCGGCCAATCAGAGCGTGGCAGCTCTGGGGGCGGGGCTTTGCAGAGGGACAATTGAAAATACAATTATTAGCATTCTGATGCAATTCTTGCTGTATAATAATTATATATATAAATACACATTTTATTTTCTTAGTGTGACAGTAAAAACAGGATAACGTAACGCAACTAAGTAACGCAACTACATAACGCAACTAAGTAACGCAACTACATAACGCAACTAAGTAAAGCAACTAAGTAACGCAACTACATAACGCAACTACGTGGCAACTCGTGGCGAATGTAGCGCAACTCGTGGCATGACTAAGTAACACAACTAAGTAACGCAACCTAATGGCATGACTAAGTAACACAACTACGTGGCGCGGCTAACGCAGCCTAAAGTGGCAACAATGTAACGCAACAAAGTAATGCAACTAAGTAACGCAACTAAGTAACGCAACTAAGTAACGCAACTAAGTAACGCAACTAAGTAACGCAACTACGTAACGCAACTAAGTAACACAACTAAGTAACGCAACTATGTAACGCAACTACGTAACGCAACTAAGTAAAGCAACTAAGTAACGCAACTAAGTAACGCAACTACGTAACGCAACTAAGTGACGCAACTAAGTAACACAACTACGTAACGCAACTATGTGACGCAACTACGTAATGCAACTATGTAACGCAACTATGTAACGCAACTATGTAACGCAACTATGTAATGCAACTAAAACGTCCCCCGGCTGCTATAGGCTTATAGCTGCCGGGGGACGTTTTAGGATGCACTGAGTACCTATCTCCTCTTTTTTCTCTCCTTAAGGATGAATTTTCATCTCTCAATCACACGTTACTAACTCTGCTTTCTCCCCGGAAGTCCTTTTGACTTTACGTCTCATGGGGTCATCGGACCCTATGAGACGGCATAGATCCTATCTGCCTGATGGATCGTCTGGGTCGTGGAATTCCTGCTCATGACTACGCCACTGTCCTGGTGAGACACCGCCAACTCCTCATCCCGACCCACAGCTGCCTGATGGATCGTGGAGTCTCCATCGTGGAATATGCCTACTATGAACTATTCATACACTCTGTCATATTCATTGATATTTTAACTCTAAATCTGTCCTTCTGTACACATTACATCTATTGCATCTGTCCATCCTAGGAGAGGATCCTCCTCTGTTGCTCTCCAGGTTTCTTCCTTTTTCCCCCTGAAGGGTTATTTGGGAGTTTTTCCTGGTCCGATGTGAGGTTTTGGGGCAGGGATGTCTATGTGTACAGATTGTAAAGCACTCCGAGACAAATTTGTAATTTGTGAAATTGGGCTATACAAATAAACTGAATTGAATTGAATTGAACTATGTAACACAACAATGAAGCGCAACAATGAAGCGCAACAACGAAGTGCAACAACGTAGCGCAACTACGGAACGCAACGACGTAGCGCAGCGACAGGTGGAAAACAAACCGTGGTCACCTGTTTGTCCCTCTCACTTGTAGTCAACGTTTTCTCCTATATAATCGATATTATCCGTGACATCATTCCATGCCATTTCCAATAACAGTCGATCAATACACCTCATTGATCAGAGTGGATAAAACACGGACTGTCAACATGCAGAATCGTACAAAGCCGACATTTCTTCCTGTGATCAGAGGAATGTGTGACAGTGGCGGAGGTGAACATGTACACAACCACATCTCAGGGGTGTCATCACTTTGGGCCGGCCCCAGACCTCCAGATCCCCAGAACCCCAGACCCCCAGACCTCCAGATCCCCAGACCTCCAGACACCCAGACCCTCAGACCTCCAGCAGGGGTCGGGTCCACCACAGGTCACACCCAGCTGCCCCGGGACCCTCTTAGAGGGAGCCTGTCCATTACGAGTAATTGTTTTTTTTAATTTATCCTCCTCAGTTTTCTGTCCATAAAGAAAGAAAGAAATATATATAAATATATATATATATGTATATATATAAATATATATATATATATATATAATATAACAGCAATGAAAAATAAAATATAGCAACTCTATTTGACAAGATATCTTGTGGGAGATGTGAGGTCGTCAAGGCGACGCGGTTCAGCAGCTAACTCAAAAGTCAGGATCAAAGAGATTCAGCTCGACGTCTTCTTCCCATCGGAGGTCGTCCAGCGAGCGGAGCGGCGTCCGGACGCACGGCGAGGGACGAGATATGACTCACGACGAAATACTGGGCCGTCCTTCCTGGGCGAACCCTACACAGGTTGTGTTTTCAAATGGGAGAACCATTCGGGAACCCAAATGGTAGAACCATAAGGGAATGCAAATGGTTGAACCATTAGGGAGCCCAAATGATAGAACCATAAGGGAATGCAAATGGTAGAACCACTAGGGATCGCAAATGGTAGAACCATAAGGGAATGCAAATGGTAGAACCATTAGGGAACCCAAATGGTAGAACCATAAGGGAATGCAAATGGTAGAACCATTAGGAAACCCAAATGGTAGAACCATTAGGGAACCCAAATGGCAATGTGTCATATTGTAGAGCCTTCTGACTTTCTCTGAATTGATTTTTTATTTCTTCAGGGACGACACACAGAACCATGAAGGTGGCTTCTGGAACCGAACATCGTTCTTCAGAGTGATGCCATAGAAGAATCATTTCTGGTTCCACAAAGAACCTTTGAAACCAGGGTTCTATAAAGAACCATTTCCTTAATTAGTTCCTCAAAGAACCTATAATGGTGCATCAAAGAACCTTAACAAAATGGTTCTTCAAGGCACCATTTCTGGTTCCACAAAGAACCTTTGAAACCAGTGTTCTCTAAAGAACCATTTCCTTAAAGAGTTCCTCAAAGAACCTATAAAACATGGTTCTTTAAGGAACCATTCCCAAAATGGTTCTCCAGTAGCTGATGGTTGTAAAAAGGAAAAAAGTAGTGTGGACTCTGTGGTGGCATGGGGGCGGGGCTTAGAGGGGGCGGGGCTAAGAGGTCATGTGAACATATTAAAGTGACTCGTGCCAGTTTCATTCAAAGCGAGGAGTGAAATAAATACAGGAATGGAATACAAATAATAATTATGAATAAGCTCTTCACGGTTTCATTCTGTTCTCTTCCCGCCGCGCCGTGAAAAGGTCAAGAGGAAGTCCTGTCGATATCTGAGACGCCTCATTAAACCAACATCACATGACTCACCTGCAGGGGACCCGGATGCTGCACACACACACACACACACACACACACACACACACACACACACACATACGCAGCAGCAGCAGAGGCGTGAAGGGCAGATGAACTCGGCGGCGCCAGCAGCTGCTGACGTGGCCCCAAATAAAGAGAGATTATGAGCTATACATATATATATATGAAATAATATATATATTTATATATTATATATATACACATATATATATATATATATATATATGTATATATAGGCATAAAATGTGTGTGTGTGTGTGTGGGTGTGTAAAGCTGGCCTTCGGTCTGAAGCTGTGTTCTGTAATAACCTTGGGGGTTTTGAACACATCAAGCATCCTCGGCGGAGACATTGGGCAGAAACAGAGCTTCTTTTTTCTTCCTCTCCTCACACACACACACGCACACACACACACACACACAGCCCTCTTCTTCGTGTGAGCTGGAGGCGGATCGACTGACTACACTCCCCCCGCAGCAGGTGAAGAAGAAGAAGTAATGTGACTTCCTCTTCCTCTCATGTTCGTCCATCTTTTCGTTCTGACCAGCGGCTAATTGTTTTCCTTCGTGGATCCTCCGTGTGTTCAGCTTTTTCTTCCGGCTTTGTTTCCTTTTCGTTCGTCGATGTTTCGCTGCGACGACGAGGAGGAGGAGGAGGAGGAGGAGGAGGAGGAGGAGGCCTCTTTTTAGAAATGATTTTTAAAATGCACTTTGAGGGACTCCTCCATCCGGCCCACATGTCCCCTCTAGAGGGGCGCAGCAACATCCCTGGCAGAGGTCACGAAGGTTGTCAAAAAGATCCTAGGGGTCAAACATGAGGTCAGGAACATGAGGTCAGAAACATGTGTGCATGTGCGTGCGTGCGTGTGTGTGTGCGTGTGTGTGTGAGTGCGTGTGTGTGTGTGAGTGTGCGTGTGTGTGTGTGTGTGAGTGCATGCGTGTGTGTGTGCATGCGTGTGTGTGTGTGTGTGTGTGATAGTAAATTTAATATATGTGTACATTTTTCTCTCAGGGGAACTTCTCTGAGCTCGTGATTCTCTCCCTGAAGTTCCTCTGACGCCTCGGCGTTCGCCAATAACTAGTTTGGTGCAAATACTTTTATTTTGTTATATTTTCTAACTTTATTCTTCATCGAAAACCCAAAGTATGAAGGAGGAGCCCAACATGCGCGTGTCATACAGCAGATCCATTAAAAAAGATAAATAGGCTAAACATATTCCGTGTTGTTATCCCTTTTTAGATCATTTAAAGTGATTCAGTATTTTACTTTGAAGGGCAGATAAACAACGTGTTTCTATCCCTGTGTGGATCAATTAACGAAAGAGACCGCAGCAACATCATTATCTTGTGTCGGGGAAAACTAAGTCATTAGTGTCCGGCCGGCTGCCGTCTCTCCGGTCAGCCGGTTGTTTGCGTCTCGTGGAGACGTCGGGTATCGGGCCGGTGCCGGTGGAACCGGATCAATGCCCCGTTAATGGCTTCTCTTCTCCTCCGTGTTCTCTCGCTCTTCTCCTCTTTCTTTATCTTCCCCTTAAAGTCTTATTTTAAAAGGTCGCTCTGAATCCCGGCGGTCGCTCGCCGTTTATGACCCGGAGCGCTGTTACCGGGCGGAAAAAATAACGGCGCGAAAAAATATATGGGTCATTTTTTATTTATTTTGTATTCTTCAGGGAATGTTGTTTCTCACACACACACACACACACACATTCATACATACACACACACATTCAGACATACACACACACACACATTCATACATACACACACACACACATACACACATACACACACATTCATACATACACACACACATTCAGACATACACACACACACACATACACATTCATACATACACACCCACATACACATTCATACATACACACACATACACATTCATACATACACACAAATACGTACAAATACACACACAACGACATACATATATATATATACACACACACACACATGCACACACAAACACACACACATACACATGCGCACACATAAACACACATGCACACACACACATACACACCCCTACATACACACACACACACACACACTCACTGAGGGTTTGCTTCTCTTCTTTCGGAGCTTCGTTTTCTCTATTGTCATCAGCCCTGCTCTCTGTCTTACAGGTGTTTCTGTTTCTTCATCCCTCGGCCTTCTCCTCCTCTTCTCTCCCCCTCTCTTCTCCTCCTCTTCTCTCCTCTCTTCTCCTCCTCTTCTCCTCCTCTTCTCCCCCTCTTTCTCCTCTTCTCCTCCTCTTCTCTCCCCCTCTTCTCCTCCTCTTCTCCTCTCTCTCCTCCTCTTCTCCTCTTCTCTCCCCCTCTTCTCCTCTTCTCCTCCTCTTCTCTCCCCCTCTCTTCCTCCTCTTCTCCTCCTCTTCTCTCCCCCTCTCTTCCTCCTCTTCTCTCTTCTCTCTCCTTCCTCCTCTTCTCCTCTCTTCTCTCTCCCCTCTTCTCCTCCTCTTCTCCTCCTCTCCTCTCTCCTCCTCTTCTTCTCCTCTTCTCTCCTCTTCCTCCCCTCTCACCCTCCTTCTCTGCTCCTCTCTCCTCTTCTCTCCTCCTCTCTGCTCCTCTCCCCTCTCTCTTCTCCTCTTCTCCTCCTCCTCCCTTCCCTCCTCTCTCCTCCTCACTCCTCTCTGCTCCTCCTCTCCTCTTCTCTCCTCCTCTCCTCTTCTCCCCCTCTTCTTCTTCTCCCTCCTCCCCCTTTCCCTCTCCTCCTCTCTCTCCCCTCCCCTCCTCTCTCTTCTCTCCTCCCTCCCCTTCCCCCTCCTCCTCTTCTCTTCCTCTCTCTCTCTCTCATTCTTCTCCCCCCTCTTCTCCTCCCTCTCCTCCTCTTCTCTCCCTCACTCTCCTCCTCTCTCTCCTCTTCTTCCTCTCCTCTCCTCTCCTCTTCTCTCCTCCTCTTCACCTCCTCTCTCCCTCCTCCTCCTCTCCTCCTCTCTCTCTCTCTCCCTCCTCTCCTCCTCTTCCTCCTCTCTCCTCCTCCTCCCTCTTCTCTCCTCTCTCTCCCCTCTCTCTTCCTCCCCTCCTCTTCTATTCTCCTCCTCCCTCCCTTCTCTTCTCCTCCCCTCCTCCCCTCCTCTTCTCCTCCTCTCCTCCTCTCCTCCTCCTCCGCAGTGCGCTTGGTGTGCCGCTCATGGGAGGCTCAGGTGTCGGTGACTCATGAACACAGCGAGCGGCCCGGTGTTTGTCCGCGGGGAGGAAACAGATGAGTTTGACCCCGGGGGTCAGCGGCTGCTCTCGGGGGGCGGAGCCGCCGCCCAACATTCCTCAACATTCCTCAACGCGGAGCGCCGACAAACCGCCAGGAGAACCTTCTGTATTTATTCCCCCGCCTGCAGGGCGACCTCTCGGCGACCTCCCGGCCCGACGGACGAGGCGCCGCAACGCGTCGCGAAGTCACTGCAACGACTCGGCCGGCCACGCTCGGCTTGTTGTGATTCCTTCAAAATAAAAGAGCTCTCTGGAGAGTTGTGACT
The DNA here is from genome assembly GCF_029220125.1 of Pseudoliparis swirei. Taxonomy (NCBI): domain Eukaryota; kingdom Metazoa; phylum Chordata; class Actinopteri; order Perciformes; family Liparidae; genus Pseudoliparis; species Pseudoliparis swirei. The sequence goes on from NC_079389.1 coordinate 22,993,485, forward strand.
GAAGCAATGCATGCTGGAAAGAATAGCCCAAAGCCTTCGACACCGACCGTCAGAACCCGGCTGTCATTTCTGCAACTCCGAGGCACGAAAGAAAACGCCGATGACGAATGCAAAGGAAGTAGAAAAGTAGAAGAACAAGACATTCCCTGCACCCGGCGGAGCTCCACGAAAAGGTTTCTGACTTTCCCCGGAGACCCCGCCAAAATAAAACGCCTTCAGGACGGAAACAAAGTAAATAAAATCATCAGTTTTTGCTATAAAATCCAGGCTATTAGTAAAATAAATTTAAAAAAAGAAACGAAGCAGGAGAATCCCTGATTGAAAGGACTCGGTCGTCTCCACGGAGACCCGCTAACCTCTCGGCACACTGTGTCTGCTCTGCTGAATCATCAGCCTGGAGCATTCATGGCTATCACTGGTGACTTTAACCACACCACATTGGAAAAGCTGCCAACCTTCCATCAATACATAGACTGCCCAACAAGGAACAATAAACTCTGACTTGCTGTATGCTAATACTAAGGACGACACAGCGCCACTGCCCTTCCCCTCGGCAGGTCTGATCATGACCTGGTCCGCTGACACCCAGGTATGTTCCTCTGGTGAAGAGGCTGCGGTGACCACCAGGACTGTGAGGAGGTGGTCTCTGGAGGCTAACGACGCTCTACAGGACTGCTTCGAGTCAACGGACTGGGATGTGCTGTGTGGACCGCACGAGTTTGACATCAACAGTATGACCGACTGCATCACGGAATACATCAAGTTCTGTGAACACACCACCATCCCATCACGGACTGTGCGCTGCTTCCCCAACAACAAGCCCTGGATCACCAGGGACCTGAAGGCGCTTCTTAACATGAAGAAAGCTGCTTTCAGGTCTGGAGACAGGGATGAGCTGAGGAGAGCCCAGCGCAACCTAAAGGTGAAGCTCAGGAGGGCAAGGACTCTACAGGAGGAAGCTGGAGGCCAAACTCCAGCTGAACAACACAAGGAGGTGTGGTCTGGCATGAAGCAGATAACTGGCTTCAAGGTGGAGGGAGACAGCCAGGGGGCTCCCTGGAGAGGGCCAACGAGCTGAACTGTTTTTTCAATAGGTTCAGTTCACAGCCCTCCCCCGTCTCCTCCACACATCACACCTCCCAAACACCTCCTCCCCTCTGTCCCCCCTGCTGAGCTGCACATCCACCGAGCCCTCACAACAATGGGCTCCTCCACCCTCCCCTCTCCCTGTGTCGACTGACCAGGTGAGAAGACAGCTGCAGAAACTACACCAGCGCAGAGCTGAAGGTCCTGATGGCATCAGCCCCAGGGTCCTAAAGACCTGCGCCACCCAGCTGTCTGGTGTCCTGCAGCGCCTCTTCAACCTCAGCCTGAGGCTGGGGAAGTCCCGGTGCTGTGGAAGACGCCGTGCCTGGTCCCTGTCCCAAAGAAGTCAGCACCATCTGGCCTCAACGACTACCACTGTCGCCTCACCTCCCATGTGATGAAGGTGCTGGAGAGGCTGGTCTTGGCCCACCTCCGCCGCAGGTGAAATCATCGTTGGACCCTCTGCAATTTGCTTACCAGCCTCATGTGGGAGTGGACGACGCCATCATCTACCTGCTGCAACGAGCTCAGTCGCACCTGGATGGAACCGTGTCTCTGTGAGAGTCACTTTTGACTTCTCCAGTGCATTTAACACCATCCAGCCACTGCTGCTGAGTGAGAAGCTGCGGTGGCCGTGTGGGCGCCCACCATCTCCTGGATCACTGACTACCTCACAGGCAGACCACAGTTTGTCAGAATGGGCCGTGTGCTGTCTGGAACGGTGGTCAGTGATGTTGAGCCCCACAGGAACTGTTCTGTCTCCTTCCTCTTCACCCTGTACACCAGTGACTTCCAGTACAACACGGAGTCATGCCATCTGCAGAAGTACTCTGATGATTCTGCAGTGGTCGGGTGTATTAGGGATGGACGGGAGGAGGAGTACAGGGCAGTGGTGAGTGACTTTGTAAAGTGGGCGATGAGAACCACCTGCGGCTGAACGTGGCCAAGACCAGAGAGATGGTGGTGGACTTCAGGAGGAAGGCGACAGCTCCTACACCTCTGAGTGTCCTGGGAGGACGTGGACATGGTGGAGGAGTATACCTGGGCGTCTCCATCGACAGCCGACTGAACTGGAAGGCCAACATCAACGCTGTGTACAAGAAGGGGATGAGTCGCTCTTTTTCCTGAGAAAGCTTCGATCCTTCAACGGTGCAGCAAGATGCTGGAGTTATTCTACCAGTCGGTTGTCGCCAGTGTGCTGCACTTTGCCATTGTCTGCTGGGGAGCAGCATCGAGCCGGTGACACCAGCCGCCTTAACAAACTGGTTAGGAAGGCTGGCTCCATCATCGGGCTGCCAGCTGGAGCACCTGGAACAGGTGGTGGAGAGGAGGTCGTTGAAGAAACTGGTGTCCATATTGGACAACCCGGACCACCCTCTCCACCACCTCCTACAGGGACAGAGGAGGACTTTCTCCAGACGTCTCCTCACGCCCGCTGCCACAAGGAGAGATACAGGCGAACATTCCTGCCCACGGTCATGAGGCTCCACATCAGTTCACCTCTTGCCAGCTCACCCTAACCCTTCTTATATTTTGTGTTTTGTTTTTATTCTTGTGTGTTGCTGCTGACTCGACAAATTTCCTTGGGGATGTTTAACACAAAGTATATATCTATCTATCTATCTATCTATCTATCTATCTCTTTAATAAAGTATACCCTCTTCTATCTTCTCTCCTCTTCTTCCCCTCTCTTCCTCTCTTCTCCTCCTCTTCTCTCCCCCTCTCCTCCTCTTCTCTCCCCCTCTCTTTCTCCTCTTCTCCTCCTCTTCTCTCCCCCTCTCTTCCTCCTCTTCTCCTCTCCTCCTCTTCTCCCCCTCTCTTTCTCCTCTTCTCCTCCTCTTCTCCTCCTCTTCTCTCCCCCTCTCCTCCTCCTCTTCTCCTCCTCTTCTCTCCCCCTCTCTTTCTCCTCTTCCCTCCTCTTCTATTCTCCTCCTCTCCTCCTCCTCTTCTCCTCCTCTTCTCTCCCCCTCTCCTCCTCCTCTTCTCCTCCTCTCCTCCTCCTCTCCTCCTCCTCCGCAGTGCGCTGTGTGCCGCTCCGCGGGGGGCTCAGGTGTCGTTGGTGACTCATGAACACAGCGAGCGGCTCCGGTGTTTGTCCGCGGGGAGGAAACAGATGAGTTTGACCCCGGGGGTCAGCGGCTGCTCTCGGGGGGCGGAGCCGCCGCCCAACATTCCTCAACATTCCTCAACGCGGAGCGCCGACAAACCGCCAGGAGAACCTTCTGTATTTATTCCCCCGCCTGCAGGGCGACCTCTCGGCGACCTCCCGGCCCGACGGACGAGGCGCCGCAACGCGTCGCGAAGTCACTGCAACGACTCGGCCGGCCACGCTCGGCTTGTTGTGATTCCTTCAAAATAAAAGAGCTCTCTGGAGAGTTGTGACTGAAGCAATGCATGCTGGAAAGAATAGCCCAAAGCCTTCGACACCGACCGTCAGAACCCGGCTGTCATTTCTGCAACTCCGAGGCACGAAAGAAAACGCCGATGACGAATGCATAGGAAGTAGAAAAGTAGAAGAACAAGACATTCCCTGCACCCGGCGGAGCTCCACGAAAAGGTTTCTGACTTTCCCCGGAGACCCCGCCAAAATAAAACGCCTTCAGGACGGAAACAAAGTAAATAAAATCATCAGTTTTTGCTATAAAATCCAGGCTATAAAGTAAAATAAATTTAAAAAAAGAAACGAAGCACGAGAATCCCTGATTGAAAAGGACTCGGTCGTCTCCACGGAGACCTTCGCTAACCTCTCGGCACACGTGACGATCCGCCGTGTGGCGATAACTCGAATAGCCTCGTGCGGCTGGAGCAACACAAAGAGGCGCCAACAGCCCATTTACATACGCCGGGGAGAGGAGTTCAATGCCTGTTCTTTCATCCGGGAGATGAGAGAGATTCAAAGGATGTGAGAGAATGTTCCCGGAAGACAAAAGGCTGTCGAACCAACGTCTTCGGAGGCTCGGAGGGAAAAACGTTCATGAGCTATTATTATAATCCGCGTGGCAGATTTGATGAGCTTTGTACATGGGTCCACTTCATCAACCCCCGTTGTTCTGGTAGTCCGATGTGGGCTCCGGAGGAACCTCTGTGATGAAGACGAGTTCATCTCACAAGACTTACTCACCCGGCGGAGCTCGCATGTAATGAGGGGGAAAGAGATTTAACGGCTTTGTGGTTCATCCGCCGCTCCTTTAATCACCGAGCGCTCCGCACAACAAAGAGGCGCAAGAAGGGGATTCACTTCTGAAGCCTTTAGTGTGGCGGTTTGGACGCCATCTTGGTTTCTTTATGGTCTGTTTGACTCTAAACAACCATAATGTACCAAATGATGACATCATGCTGTGTAGAAGAAGACTTGAAACTAGAGACTGAGACATAAACTCATGTTTACAATGTTGACTGAGGGAATACATCAAGAGAGAAGTCACTATATAGACTTCTATACAACCAGAGGAGCCCCCTGGTGGTCAGGAGAGAGAATGCAGCTTTAACACATGAAGCATATACTTCTATACAACCAGAGGAGTCGCCCCCTGGTGGTCAGGAGAGAATGCAGCTTTAACACATGAAGCATATACTTCTATACAACCAGAGGAGTCGCCCCCTGGTGGTCAGGAGAGAATGCAGCTTTAACACATGAAGCATATACTTCTATACAACCAGAGGAGTCGCCCCCTGGTGGTCAGGAGAGAGAATGCAGCTTTAACACATGAAGCATATACTTCTATACAACCAGAGGAGTCGCCCCCTGGTGGTCAGGAGAGAATGTTGCTTTAACACATGAAGCATTGACTTCTATACAACCAGAGGAGTCGCCCCCTGGTGGTCAGGAGAGAATGCTGCTTTAACACATGAAGCATTGACTTCTATACAACCACACAAAAAGAATAAGTAATTAACTTTAATTTGAAGGTTGTAGAATAATCATCACTTTATTCTTCTAATCCACAACATTTCAGAAGGAAATAGTATTTGAACGATTGCTTTACAGATGAATATTTCGACATAAAGAAACCCACATATAGGATCTTATGAAATACGATGTCCCCGTTATAGATTCACCTGCCAAACAAATGTATGAAAATGGAAATCTCCGCTCCGCAGACAAAGTTGTGCGTGTGTGGAGGGTTTGGAGAGCTCAGGCCGGCTGCGTCGCCATGACACCGGCTCTTTTTGTATTGAGCGACAATAATCTGTGTTTGTTTTGTTTGAATTACAGTCGATGACGAAACACTTTTATCATGAGACGTGAAACCTCTCTTCTCTCCGGTCCCTGAGCTTCATGCTCCTCCTCCTGAGCACACGCGTGTGCGTGTTCTTCGATGCAAAATGTAATTAGACTGTTATCAGTTGTTGTTTTCACACACGCAACCCTGTGTGGGCACACAGACCTTCAACAACTTCCTCTTGTTAGTTTACATACCGCCACGCGGAGGTGTTAGCAGCAATATTGTCGTGAAACAATAGGAATTATATTTAAATGTGAAATATAAACAGTATTTACTTTATATAAAAGAAAGCTGAACATTTACTATTGAAATAAATTATCGCCAATGTTTTATTCTGGCGACTGGTTTGAAAGATCATTTACAATATATATTTTTTGTAATTCTTTTTTATCTTAAAGCTACTAAAAGGAACATTTATATCGTGGTGGTTTTTGTTGACAAGAGTTCATTTTTTAAGGAGATTGAGAAAAAGTGTATGAATAAAAAAGAAAGCTGAACATTTATATTCTATTGAAATGAAGTATTGCCAACGTTTTGTTAAGGCGATTGGGTTGAATCACCATCAATATATATATATTATATTTTTTTAAGGGTGATTTTTCAAAAAAGTGTTTAAATAAAGAAGGCTGAACATTTACTGTATGTTCTATGAAAATGAATTATTGTCAAATTTTATTAAGGCCACTGGGTTGAACCACCATTAATACATATATGTATATATATATATACTCTTTGTATATATATATATATATATGTATTTATTCAGTTTTTTGTAAAAGGAACTTTTATATCGTGTTTGGTTTTGTGAGAAAAAAAGTGTATTGCGTTAAACCACCATTATTATATATATACATTTTTAGTTTTAAAGCTACTAAAAGGAACTTTTATATTGTGTTTATATTGAGTTCCTTTTTTTTTTTACGGTAAAAAAAAAAGGTTTATAAAAAACAGAAAGTTGAACATTTATATTCTCCTGAACTAAACTAGACCTCGTGGCAGGCCGGCCGGCCTCTGTTGACCTCCACAGTGTAAAGGAACCCATTTCCCTAAATACACTGAGGTCTTGAAGCCATTGGCGTCGCCGTCGAACCGAAATATCTTTACTTTAAAAAACGACCTTCATTTGGCCAAAGCCACCTTAATATTGCAGATTACACGAGCGCAGCGAGGGGCAAAGCGTTCCCGGAGGCCTTCGGGTTAAGTTAACTTTCTGGAGTGTTGACATTCCACCGCTAATGTAATCTAAATGTGGCCTCGCAGAGCGTCGCCTGCAGCGGCGTCAGGTTCTGGGTAAAGGTTTCCCGGGGAGGAGTCCCACGGATAATAAATCTTCATCTGTCACGAAAATATACTCCACGGCTGCAATATAATTGCTCAAATGACGAGAAAAGAATTAGGAGCGGACGGCTGATTCAACTCGAATGACCCTTTTACTAAAGTGAAGTTGAGGTTTTTAATTAAAAACTCAGTGTGTTTTCCCCTTTTACTACACTGAGTTGTTGTGACTCAAATAATAGAATAAAGAAAATTGCAATCACTTTTAAGTAAACCCAAATGTGCAATCACTTTGTGAGAACAATGCAAATAAAGTTATTTGCAATATATGTGCAATATAGCACACTGGCAAATAAATAGCTTATTGTGGCTGCAATCAACCGGTTTTACACTGGATCTCTTTTCAAGATAATAACAATAAGTGCAACCTGTGAAAAACTAAACGAGTTCAAATATTTGTCAATAAAGAGCTTTAAACTGCATACGTTTTCAAAATAATAAGGTGCAACCTGTGCCAAACACAATTAGTGCAGATATATGTGTCAAGTTGTATGAGTATTAGTAGCTGACATTAGTCGGATTTCCCTTTCAAATATTTGTTAAACAGGCTTGAATAAGGCCTTTCAATTCATGCTTAATGTTGAGCTTTTGTTTTGAAGGACAACAGTGGAAAAGCCAATCTCAATATATGCTCAATGTTGAGCTTTTATTTTGAAGGACAACAGCAAAAAAGCGGATCTCAATTTGTGCGCAATGTTGAGCTTTTGTTTTGAAGGACAACAGCGGAAAAGCGGATCTCAATTAATGCTCGTTGTGTAATTGTGATACTCGTTACCCCGAAGAGGTCGGGAGGAGATTTCCGTTTTTATAAAACGTTACGTTTCCACGTAAACAAACGGAAGCTGTGGTGCCAACATTAGCGGAGTGTGTGTTGTAATAGCGAATAAAGATTCATTGTCTCTGTGTTGGTTCACTTTAACACCGATCTGTAGACGTTATCTTGTATCTTTATCTTATTTAACCCGTTTTCACTGACTAATCAGTTTGACATCCTGAATATATCTTTCAAACTCATCGGTTTGCATCTCTGAATTCACTCTTTCCAAAAAAAATTGCTAATATTTATTCAGGGGGTGTATTAAGGCACATTTTAAATAGTCCCAACTAAAATAATGCGGGATGAGCACCCTTGCAGCGGTTGCAGAACAAGTATAATAAAAACTGAATACGGACATTATAAACGTTGGCTCGGTGGGTAGAGCGGGTTATTCTTCTAACTGCGAGGTTAGAAGTTCAATCCCCATCTTCTCCAGCTGTCAAATTTCACCCCGAGCACTTCTTTCAAAGGACGAGGGTGAAATGCAGAGGTCAAATTCAACGAGTGCACCTGTCTGCAGGTAATAAAACGTCTACAATTATCAGTGAGGTGCCAGAAAAACATCACACACACCGTGCCAAGAAAATACAACCGCTTTCATTAAGGACCACAGATGCAAAGTGGGACGTCTGGGCTGCTGCATCTGGTTAATTCAAAATGTTATATCTAGGGCTGTGAAACGATTAAATATTTTAATAATTTTAAAGTGACTTTTCTTCGTCCCGATGTGCGCGCACGCCGGCATCGGAGCTCTGCGGCACGCGAGACGGAGATCGGAGTCGTGTTAACGCGACACGTAGAGACAGAAATGACATGCTGCTGGTTAGAGACGACCAACAACAGACATTTTTCACAGCACTAGTTATTCCACATTATGACCCAAGAGTTGAAATTAATTCTAATCCAAGTAGAGACAACAATCCAGAGAGAGATACTCTCATTTCTCACGTTGATTTCTGCAGAAAACTACAGGACACGGAATGTTGAATTACATTATTGTACATCCGACAGTGGGATAATTTTTAAATGAAGACGTATCACTGGTTAATTCAAAATGTTATATCTCATTATTGCACGTTATGACCCAAGAGTTGTAAAGAATTCTCATCCAAGTAGACAAAATAATCCAGAGAGAGACTCTAGTTTCTCACATTGATTTCTGCAGAAAACTACGGGACATGGAATGTTAAATTATATATTTGTACTTTTGACAGTGGGATCTTTTCCATGAAGAAGTACCACCGGTTAATTAAAATTGTTATAACTCATTATTGCATATTATGACCCATAAATTGTAATAATTTATCATCCAAGTAGAGAAAATAATCCAGAGAGAGACTCATTCCTCCTGTTGATTTCTGCAGAAAACTACGGGACATGAATTGTTAAATTACATATTTACACCGGTTAATACATTTTTTTAATATCTCATTATTCCACATTATGACACAAGAATTGAAATGAATTCTCATCCAAGTAGAGACAATAATCCAGAGAGAGACTCGTTCCCCACGTTGATTTCTGCAGAAAACTACGGGACACAAAATGTTAAATTATTTGTACTTTTGACAGTGAGATCTTTTCCATGTAGACGTATCACCGGTTAATAAAAAATGTTATTTAATTATTCGACACCCATGAGTTGTTATGAATTATCATCCAAATAGAGACAATAATCCAGAATGACACGTTTCTCCTGTTGATTTCTGCAGAAAACTACGGGACACTGAATGTTGAATTGAATATTTACACCGGTTAATAAAAAAATTTATAACTCATTATTTCACATTATGACCCATGAGTTATATTAACTTATCATCCAAGTAGAGACAAGAGAGAGCGACTCGTTTCTCACGTTGATTTCTGCAGAAAACTACGGGACACAGAACGTTAAATTTCATATTTGTAGTTCCGACAGTGGGATCTTTTCCACGAAGACGTACCACCGGGAGCCTCGTTCCACGCCGCGGTGTCGCCGACTCGTGACTCCCGCCGATGGGGAACATATTCAGTGTGAAGCAGACGAACCTTGTAAACCACTTGACAAAGAAACCGTAGAGAATATTACAACCGCCGCAGAGCAACCGGAGGGGGGGAGGAAAGTCAGGATTTATGATCACACCCGGGGGGGAATAAATCTCTCCGTGTTTACCGCCGCTGACTGTCTGGATGACTGAGCGCTACCTCCACTGCTGTTTCAACCAACTGCACAAATACATGAACTGTACGGCGTCTTCTTCCAATACCCCCCAAGATTCACTACCCGAAGCTCGGGACTCTCCCAGTGACACCGGTGGGACTTTACTGAAACTGAACGGGATTTTCCAAACCAAAAAACACAGTTTGGAGTCCTAAATATTACGTCTTATAGTTTAGTTTATAGTTTATTTACTGAGATATCCCTGTTAGCTGATGTCTTAGCGCCCGCTAATCTTCCTGGGGTCCACAGAAAGGATAATATGTCATACATAAAACGTGCAAAACGTGACGTGAAAATACAGTTAAAAATAGTGCAATCAGAATAATAAAATAATATATATATAAATATATAAATACTAAATATTGCTCATCACTCAATTATCAATGCATTTTGTTTATGTTTTTAGGTCCAACGCAGGACTTTCACCCAGCAGACCACCTGTGTGTGAAACCTCTTATTTAGCTAAATACTAATCGAGCAGTTTCCTGACTGAACGTAAACACAAATGAGACGCAGTTTCAAAACTAGCCGTTAATATACGTGAAAGCTGATGTGATATGAAGAAGTGATTAGAAAGCGTCAAGATCAAACGTATAAGTGGTTTGCATTAAAGAGTTAAACCACCACTTCATTTACTATGATATTCTACTTTAAAGTTACGACAATCTACTTTCATTTTGTGTTGAGTTTGGCGGCCCCTGTGTTTGACAGCGGTATTGTCTCCCCCCCCCCATCCAGCAGTCACGTTATTCACGTTTTTCACGTTATTCCCGTTAATCGCGTTATTCACGTTATTCACGTTTTTCACGTTATTCACGTAATTCCCGTTAATCGCGTCATTCACGTTATTCACGTTTTTCACGTTATTCACGTTATTCACATTATTCACGTTTTTCACGCTATTCACGTTATTCATGCTAATTCTCAGCGAGCATCGTTGAACCCAAAGGAAGGAGCTTCTTTAATGACCTGCTAAACGATGTTTACGGAATTATTTTCCCAAGAAGAAGAAGAAAACAGTTCTTCAAAAAACAGGGAAAGGGAAAAGAGAGATTGTGCATTGATGGACAACTCTTCACACCCCGCTGATCTAATCCTCCGGTGCAGTTAAACAACTGCTCCCCGACTCCGACACCGAGCCTCAGCTCCACCATCCGTCTTCCCACCGAGTCCCTCGGCCCACTTGTCATTCTCACTCCAGGCGTCCATCTTTTTCTTTTTTAAGCCTGAATGTGCTCCAGGCTCCGCCCCCTCCCTCGACTCACCGGTGTGGGGTTTTTCACACACCCACATGCCTATTTTCACCACAAGCTGCTCTCTCCATACCCTGCACACACACACACACACACAAAGTACTTTAGTATTGAACATTGAAATAAACATTTTTAGAGAGGCACTCAATGATTTGAGAGAATTTTTTTTTCCAACGCTCGCTCGATGACGAGCCACCTTCACTTCGCCAAGCTTCACAAACATTCAATTCACGTCTGACTTGACATCGGCCTTTAATGCATAGCATAAACATTTTTTTCTCGTCTTTTATAGTTATTGAAAGTTTAAAAAAACACGAGTACGGAGTTATCACCGTGACGACCGGCTCTCGGGTTGCTGCGTGACGCTTGTTAAGAGTTTTCTTGTAGAACTAAAATAAAAACATGGACAAATGATATGAATGAAGAGCATTTATTAACAGATATAACAACATAACAATTGAACTCTTTGGTTCGCTCCATGGAAAGATTGTCCCTCAGACATTTATTCCAGATTTTCCAAATTCAGCACCACATAAATGAGTTTATGAATTTGATATTGTTCATATTCCTTCTGCTGAGGGGGCAGTCTTTCCAGGGTAGGAAGCTGCTTTTTAAGAACATCTCATCCTGAGATGGAGGTGCAGGAGAAGCTGCTTTTAAAACATGGAGAAGCCGCTCCTCCCTCTCACTCTCACTCTCACTTCCAATGGCCTTTTTTCATCCCTTCTTCTTCTTCCTCCTGTCTGATCTGCATAATGCATAATGCATAAATTATCATACAAAAGAAATGCGATCCAACTTAGTCATGCACATAGGTGGTGATGGGGGAAGCACAACGAGGCTCTTCCTCGATGTCCTCCGAAGACTCATCGGGTTCATCTTTGAATATTAATAATAACATTTTATTTTCCAAAAGTTCCACTTTAATTACATCGTAATTGTCCTGCAAATACGATTAAATATGTTGTTATTTAAAGTTGCATATAGTTGAAACTGAGATAGTGTTAACATCCATGTTAAAAACTCCCATTCGAAAGCATCACAGTTCAGTGCCTGGTCCCTGGAGGACTAAACGATAAACACTGGACTAAACCTTTTGCTTTGACGAACAGCAGAAACTTTGGTCTATTGTTACTTTTTCATCCACAGAAATCCTTTCCGTATGATATCCAGACTGATCTTCTGTCTTCACTTGTCACCTGACAACCACCTCCGACGTCCCTGCTGCCTCTGGACCGTCGCCCTGGACTACTTCCATTTGTTATGGCCGTCTGCTCCTGCGCCGCTCTTTCTCTCCGTTTCCTTTCTTTTTCCTTTCAGGTACGTGTCCTTGTGTCCTCTACACCTTTTCCGGCATAGCTCCACTGGCATGAAACACAGATGCCGGCGATTGGTTCATGTGACGGCTTCCGGGCCGTCACCCGTGGGTTTCCCCCCAAAGCAGCAGAGATTCGACGCCACACAAGAGAGACTTGACAACATACTTTATTCCGCTCCAGCAGACCGCACGACGGCGCCTCTGCTCACTCTACACTCCTACTCTTTCTGCTTCTTTTATGGGAGAAGCATCAGCTGCTGGCTGATTGCCAACCAGCCAGCAGCCAGGGCTAATGAGAGACCCCACCCCCCTAGCTGCCACAGTTCAGAGTAAAGTACCAGAACAAGCTAGAATCAAACACATTTACGTACAATAGAAACTCACCAGACAGTCCTGCGACCTCGCTGACCGCTCACCATGCAGCGTCTTTTTTAGGACGGTTCCGGTACTCGTAAGAGTCATGAAGCCCCGGGTGCCGATCAGAGTGGCCTCCATCTTGTTCTGATTCAACAACGGCGGGACAGCGATGACACGTGGAGCAACTCGAGAGCTGATTGGCCCGAGTTGAGAAGTGTTCGCCAAAAAGTTAAATATTTCATCTAGAGGCGCCCCAAAACGCACCGCAGGGCGAAATTTCACGTCTATCACAACCACAAACATCGGTACGTTGACTTTGTACGGGATCTCGTGGAGCGAAAAAATCTCAACGCGTTTGGTGTGAACGCAGCATAACTTATTTTAATATCCCTGAAACTAATAACTGACCTCAACAACGTCTTAAAGTATAACTTATGGGGGTTTACGGCTACGCTACGTTAGCTAAAAGTTCCACGTTAGCTAAAAGTAATATGTGACCAATTAAACAGCAATGTTTCGCGCATTTACAAACGCAAACAAAGGTTGTTATTGTTATTGTTATCGAGTCACGGGAGTCCAGTTTAGCTTCGTTGGAATATAAACAACAAATAAAGTACGGATATGAAACACATTTGAATATGTAATAAAAAATTTAAAAGCTGTGAATGCTAGTTGCGGGTTTTTTAACCTAATTGTCCAGGAACACATTTTGACACACACACACACACACACACACACAGAAACAATACCAGCCAGTAGCAGCTGGTGATATAATAGGATAAATAAAACAGTATTTCTGCCCTTCTGCCTTCATTCGAAAAACAACCTTTGTGGTCTCGAGCCCCCCCCCCACCCCCCTCCCTCGACGAGGCCTCGTGCACTCTCGTCAGGCCTCGTGCACTCTTTCTGTCAGCCGGTCCTCCCACGGGTCGCGGCCCCAGGGACAACAGGAGGTGTCTGGACTCCTCGGACTCCTTCGCTCAGCCGCCACCCTGACGGGCTGCTGCACAATGCGAGCTGACAGGAACATGGGGGGGGGGGCTTCACACGGGAGCTGCAGCTCGGACTGGCAACCGACCGGACGGAAATGCACTCGCATTTAAATTGTGCCAGAAAGGGAGAAACAATGAGGCGTTCAAGGACGTGTCCAAAGGTAGTTCTCTTCATCGTTCTTCCTGCTCGGGGAAAGTCACGTTTAATAAACTCCTCCTCCTCCTCCTCCAGATACATAAACTATGTTGTTGTTGTTGTTTTAAAGCCTCTGGGATCAGCTGGAAACAGGCCAACGCTCATCTTCTGATCTTCTGGAGGAAAATATAATAAACCAGCCAACGTAAAGAGTTACAACGCCACGTTAAGGTTCATTTAATGCGGGAACATTAAGGAATGTTCTCCTTCATATGTTCTCCTGTATGAGGAATGTTCTCCTGTATCTGGAATGTTCTGTTAGGATTTGAGTGTTTCCTGTTTTATGTTGAAGTCCCTGTCTCGTTTCCTGTTTCCCTGCTCTTCCCTCCCTGTGCTTGTCTGTTTCTTTCCTGATTGTTTCCACCTGTGTCCCATTCCCCTGTGTATTTAATGTGTCCTGCTGTTGTCGGATCGTTCCTTTTTGTTCCATGTGGTGTTCGTCTGTGTTCCTGTCCTGAGAATAAACTGTTTTTTTGAAACTCCAGCTGCGTTTGGGTCCTCCACACCACGCATCCGTAACATGTTCTCCTGTATCTGGAATGTTCTCCTGTCTCAGGAATGTTCTCTTGTATCTGGAATGTTCTCCCAGACCTCTCCGGTAGAGGGTTAGGGGTCCCTGGACCTTCCCTGGTTTCCACAGGGTGGTGTTGGTGCTTTGACTTCATGAAAGTATCTGGAAGCTTCCCCCAGCTGCCGTGGAGGAGCTCCGGTCTTTCCCGTTCTTCCTTCAGTGGATTCATGATTAATTACCGCGAGGCAGTTTAATCCCCGAGGGACCGCCGTAAATAACCGGCGGCTCGCTCACATCCGACAACATTGTTAGCGCGGTTCGAAAAGTGCGCTAATTAAAATTACCTGGAGTATTTTAGTCGACATAATCTCGATTTCATATTATAATTGAAGGTATTTAATCTTAATTACGTTTCATTAAAAGAGCTTGTTTACACCTTTGTTTTTATTTAAGCAACTGATCATCATCATTTAAGCGTCTAGAAAATCGCTATAACATTTTAAAGTATTATCATTTATTTGTATTCATTTGAGAAGTATTACATTATATATAAAGAATATATATATTTATGAATACATTATTTAGAAATATATATACAAATATATATATTTATAAAATATGTTTATCAATATATATATATTGATATAAATATATATATTTTAAAAATGAGATCAGTTTGTTCAAAGAAACGCATTTAAAAAATATGTTTTGCAAGTTTGAAAAAATCTTTTTCTTTCCACTAAATTTATTCATGAGTTTATTGTGTTTCAGCCTTTTGTCAGCTAGAAAAAGAAAAGTTGAAGTTCAGTTGCATCTCTTTCTGCTGTGAACAAAGCGCGAGACTCATCTTGAGTATTTCCAGCAGCCCAATGAGACTTTTTTATTTTTATTCAAAGGCAAATTGTTCTAATCCGCTAACTGCACTTCCTCGCGCGCTCTCACGCTTCCAATGAAGAACACGAGTATTTCCTCCTCCTCCTCATTTGGATAATAATTCAGTCGGCCTGAAAAAAAAAAAAGTTCTCTTGCTGAAGAACTTCAGCTTTGATGTAGAAGAAAAAGAAACCGGAGCTGCTTTCATCTTCTGTCGTTGACGTGCAGAAATAGAAGCGGAACATGAGGACGGGCGACCGATACAAAGACGTGAACAAGTACGAGCATCCAGCCGGAGAGGGAGAGAGAGGGAGAGAGGGGGAGAGAGAGAGGGAGAGGGAGAGAGGGAGAGGGAGAGAGGGAGAGGGGGAGATTGATGTCTGTTTTCGGGTCCAGGCGCTTCCTCTGCAGCGCCTCAAATCCCAACAGATTCCAACGGCTCTGATGTTCAGGATCTTATTATTTTTTTGTGTTGTGTTGTGTTTTTTTTAAGATAAAATATCGAAAGATACGATAGAGAAAATATGTTAATGTATCGCGGGAAGAAGAGTGATGCGCACTCGAAGAGCAGCTCGTCCTCCCACACAGACACTATACATATACACATCTATTTATCTATAGCGATATACTTATACATGGTAATATGTGAAATGTCAATTCTGGATGCTTGTCTTTCACCACATGCAGCACGACGGTGGAGTCAGTCACAAAATATACAGACTAAATGTTAAATGTTTAATAAATTGTCAGTTGCACGAGGGAATCTGGAAAAAAAACTGTAATTAACTGTAGATATAAGCTCCATTCCGACTGGATTCATTTGTTGGGATCATGACATCCTCATCTGGCTATTTGACGCCAGCAGAATTTAAAATACCAAAAATGTGTTCGAATACAGAAAACTTGTTAAAATACGGGGAGAACAAAATTTAAAATACCCAAAATTTGTTAAATTACAGAATTTTTTTTAAATACTGAAAATTTGTTAAATTACAGAAAATTTGTTAAATTACGGAAAGTTAGTTAAAATACAGAAAATTAGTTAAAATACAGAAAATGTATTAAAATGCAGAAAAGTTATTAAAATATAGAACATTTATTAAAATACAGAAAATGTGTTAAATTACTGAAAATGTGTTAAATTACAGAAAATGTGTTAAATTACAGAAAATTCATTAAAATACAGAAAATGTGTTAAATTACGGATAACTTGTTAAATTACAGAAAATTAGTTAAAATACAGAAAATGTATTAAAATACAGAAAAGTTGTTAAAATACAGATAATGTGTTAAATTATGAAAAATGTGTTAAATTACAGAAAATGTATTGAAATACAGAAAATTTGTGAAAATACAGAAAATGTGTTAAAAAACACAACATTAGTTAAAATAAAGATTCTTTTTTTCAAAACAAAATACAGAACATTTGTTAAAATACACAAAATTCAGAGAATGCTTCGTTCCCCGCTTCCCCCTTTCTGATGTGAATGCCAAGCGAACGGGGCTGCGGACGACAAGGTTTCCTTTTTCTTTTCAAACATTTGTCAAGATGCAAAGACATCCGCCTTTTTATACAAGCAGAAGAAGAAGAAAAAGAAAATGAAACTATGAGGCGCCGATCAAAAGATCTCAAGGACACTTCTGGTCCTCGGTGAGGTCGCCGTCTGTAATGGTGTTCGCCTTCACAGTTTATAGGAGCAGCCCTGGGGGGGGGGGGGAGCTGAGGGCTTCGGGGAGGCCGGTGCGAGCGCCGCCTGCAGAAAGGGCGCCCTTCATTACTCCGCGGCGTGCCCTTTTTAAAATGCAATCCGAGATAGAGTGAGCGGCGGCGGCCTCGCCCGGTGTCCGTCCCCGCAGGCCGCCGTCGGGAACGAGGCCCAGATACATCGGGAACGACTCGCTTTCTATTCAATGGGGTTTTTTATTTCGATGCCTGAAGAGAGGTCGCGAGGAGGCGTCGCCCTCGTGAGTTTAGAAGCTTCGGCAGGGCGATGGGTTTCAAAACAGGAGGACGCTAACGAGTCGACTAGAGGTCACCGCCACGAGCCGCTCTCTGAGCTCAGGGAGGCGGAGGTCACGTGACCCGGTGGAGTCTGTGCGCTGATCCGATGGAGAACTCTCTCTGGGGGGGAGGTCGTTGTTTTTGTTCCAGAAATGAAGACGTTTGAAATGAAGACGTTTTACTGCACGTTGTTGTGTAGACATTTCAACATCTGGAATAAAAGATGGCGGCACCCCGTGGCGTCCGGGTCACGGCAGCCGGACCTCATCTGGAACCGGCCGGCCGTCCACCGCGGCCACGCCGTTCTGCAGCATCCTCTCCACGATGGCCCTGGCGGTGGCGTGGGTACTGATCCCGATGTGGGGGGTGATCAGCACGTTGGGCAGGAACAGCAGCGGGTGGTCCCTGAACAACAGGAAGGGGAGGAGCTTAGGAGCGAGCAAAGAGTGATGCGTGGTTAGTCGGGGGTCTGAGACCTCGGTAAAGGTTCAGGGTGAGTCACGTCCAGAGCCGCCGCACGGATCCCCCCCGACTGGAGAGCGGCCACCAGCGCCTCCTGGTCCACGACCAGACCTGCAGAGCACAGAGAGAGCGCTGCTGCTGCTGTTGTTGTTGTTGTTGTTGTCGTTAACTCGGACGGGGGTCTAGAGGGTGGTGGTCTCTAGGGTGGTGGTCTAGAGGGCGGTGGTCTAGAGGGTGGTGGTCTAGAGGGCGGTGGTCTAGAGGGTGGTGGTCTAGAGGGCGGTGGTCTAGAGGAGTGGTGGTCTAGAGGGCGGTGGTCTAGAGGAGTGGTGGTCTAGAGGGCGGTGGTCTAGAGGGCGGTGGTCTAGAGGAGTGGTGGTCTAGAGGGCGGTGGTCTAGAGGAGTGGTGGTCTAGAGGGCGGTGGTCTAGAGGAGTGGTGGTCTAGAGGGCGGTGGTCTAGAGGGCGGTGGTCTAGAGGAGTGGTGGTCTAGAGGGCGGTGGTCTAGAGGGCGGTGGTCTAGAGGGGTGGTGGTCTAGAGGGGCGGTGGTCTAGAGGGCGGTGGTCTAGAGGAGTGGTGGTCTAGAGGGGTGGTGGTCTAGAGGGCGGTGGTCTAGAGGAGTGGTGGTCTAGAGGGTGGTGGTCTAGAGGGCGGTGGTCTAGACCTCGGCTGACGTTCACCAGCGTCGCCGTGGGCTTCATGAGTGACAGCTCCCGGCGGCCAATCAGACGCCTCGTGTCCGCGGTCAGTTTGACGGCGACCACCACGAAGTCCGCCCTCCTCAGGAGGTCCTCCAGGGGGCAGAACACAGCGCCAACCGCCTGCTCATCACCTACACTCCTGGAGAGAGAGAAGAAGAAGAAGAAGAAGAAGTAGAAAAAGGAGGAGAAGAAGAAGAGGTGGTGATTGTCCTTCAGAGTGTGATGTCTTCTCTTGGGGGAGGGTGTTTAATGAAGAACGGGCCAATCAGCTGCTTTTGTTTCCATTGACGCCGCTAGTGGAAGCGTTGCCATGGCAACCGGAGGACAGGTGCGTGGTACCTCCGGGTCCGGTTGTGGTACAGGACCTTCATCTCAAAGCCGAGGCTCCTCTGGGCGATCTTGTAGCCGACGTCTCCCATTCCAACGATCCCCAACGTGGCCCCCGAGACTTCAACTCCCATGAGGCTTTGCGGTAGTTGGGTGGTGTTCGGGTCAACGGCGATCTGGTGACCTGAGGCGGGAAAACGTTCATTAAAACATAATTACTTTACTTTACTGCTACTTTTAATTCATTTAGTTACTTTGTTACAGATTCACAATGTGTCGCACCAAACAACATAATATACTATTTATATATGTGTGTATAAATATACATATATAATATAGATAAATATAAATAAATATGAATATGTACATTTATAATGTTATAATATATACATATATAATATGTATATATAGATACAGTATATATAATGTGGATATATACAGTATGCATTCATATGTACAGTATATATACACAGTATAATTAATGTGTATATATACTGTATGAATGTAGATATACAGTTGATATACTGTTTATATACATTTTATTAATATAATGTATATAAATATATACAGTATATGTTTATAAATATTGTATATATACAGTATATACACATTATATATACACATTATATATACAGTATAATTGATGTGTATACAGTATAAATAAAGATATAATGTTTATATACTGTTTATCTACATTATATTAATATAATGTATATAAATATAGACAGTATATATTTATAAATATTGTATATATACAGTATATACACATTATATATACAGTATAATTGATGTGTATATATACAGTATAAATGAAGATATAATGTTTATATACTGTTTATCTACATTATATTAAAATAATGTATATATTTATATATAATGAATATACAGTATATAAACATTATATATATAAAGTATAATTGAAGATATAATGTTATATACTGTGTATATACATTATATTGATATAATGTATATACAGTATATATTTATAAATAATGTATATAGACAGTATATATTTATAAATAATGTATATATACAGTATATATTTATAAATAATGTATATATACATTATATAACCCTATAGTTCAACAAAATAACTTGAAAATAGCAATGAGAAAAACTTCATGGTTGGGTTTAAAATAACTAAACTCAGTAAAAAATATATTATAATTCCTGAACATTTGATTATAAATCCTTAATTAATTAAAACACAAACATCACGAGTAAAGCTTCAAAATAACTCAAGACTCTTGTTTTGAAGTCCTGTGTCTAATTATAAAGATTAACAGGATACATATAATTAGTTATTACATCGTGTCGGTGAGTGTTGCAGGTCAACGGGTTTTCGTGACCTTTGACCTCACCGTGCAGGATCTTGCGTGCCGACGCCAGCAGCAGGCCCATGGCGAGGTCCGCGGTGGCGCCGCCGACCACGCCGGGCGTGTTGGCCACCTTCACCCCGAGGCCGTTGATGAACGCCACGTCCAGGTGGTCGACGCCCACTCCTCCGCTGGCGACCAATCGGAGGGCGGGCAGCGACCGCAGCAGCGAGGGCTCGACCGCCGGCAGGAACTTCCAGTTGAACAGGACCTGGACTCGGGGCCCGTGGCGCTCCGGGTCCCGGAGGAACTCCCGGTGGCCGACGAGGTGGAAGCGGCGCTCCAGCACGGCGGCGAGCTCCTCGAGGTAGCCGGCGTCGCCCCCCACCTCGGAGATCAACGCCCACCTTTTGTCATCCTCCATCACCTGGCGGAGGAACGGGACGAAAAACACCTGCCGTCACGTAAAGAGGGTTAACCCGAGAACCAGCAGCGCAGAATCAACATCCACAAAACAGGAAGCTGTGATTTAAAGAAAAGCCCGAAACTATCAGCCAATAGAATCGTGTTCCTCGTGAGAAGGAACTTAAATGATTACTAATTTACATGAACGCTTCTTTCCATTCTGAGCTAGTTTTCCGAAGTCGAGGTTCACCGTCTTCAGTTTCCTCGGAGGAAGTTGACCGCTCGCCGGTGGGTTCTCTGACCGACGCCGTTCAGTCCTTTTCCATCTGGAGAAGTTGAAGATTAAACTCGGTTTATGATTCACCAATAATACCTGACGGCTCCACAATACTGCACGGAGGTGCTTCTCCACTCACCAAGCACCTGTTGGGAGAGAACAGAATGCTGCAGCTCGTGTTCTCACTAAAACTAAGAAAAGAGATCACATCACTCCTGCACTAGCTGCTCTGCACTGGCTACCCATAAAATCAAGAATCACTTTTAAAATTCTTCTCTTAACCTACAAAGTCTTGATTGGTGATGCTCCATCATATCTTAAGGAGCTTGTAGTACCATATTGCCCCACTAGAGAGCTACGCTCACTAAATGCGGGACTACTTGTAGTTCCTAGAGTCTTAAAAAGTAGAATGGGAGCCAGAGCCTTTAGTTATCAAGCTCCTCTTTTATGGAACCAGCTTCCACCTTCAGTCCGGGAGGCAGACACAGTCACCTCCGGAGCACTTTCTACGCGTTGCTTATGTGGAATCGTGTGTTGAAAGCAAAGACGTTGTCGGACACGACTTTTCAGCCCAAACTGAAGCAAGCGTCACAGCTTGAACGCATACATGTCAACTAAATCTCAAGAAGAACTTTAGTTTGTTGGGAGATAGTCTTAACATATATAGAAGGCCCCCGTCCCTGCAGGTTTATTACTCATCCCCATCCAGCAGAGGTTGCTTAAAGACGCTTTTGCCTTTAAGGCTCTCTTGTATTTGTAAACGATGACGCCGACAACCCACAACGTTAATCACAGACAAAACCGAAGTAATTTTAATCCCTCCCCACCTCCTGTAGATCAATTATCTGGTGATGTGGATTCTGTAGACGGCATTGCCCTGGCATCCAACACACTGTAAAGAATCTTTGGTTTATCTTTTGATCGACTTGTCCTTTAACTCCAAAGAAAGCAAATCATCTCAAGGACTGCATTCTTTCATTAATATTTCAAAAATCAGGGCAGAAAAATGGGTTCAACGCGTCTTCGTTACTTAGACTGGATTACTGCAACTCCTTATTATCAGGCTGCTCTAATAAATCTAGGTCCCTCCAGTTGATCCAGAATGCTGCAGCTCGTGTTCTCACTAAAACTAAGAAAGAGATCACATCACTCCTGCACTAGCTGCTCTGCACTGGCTAAATCAAGAATCACTTTTAAAATTCTTCTTAACCTATAAAGCCTTGATTGGTGCATCATATCTTCATATTGCCCCACTAGAGAGCCACTCACTAAATGCGGGACTACTTGTAGTTCCTAGAGTCTTAAAAGTAGAATGGGAGCCAGAGCCTTTAGTTATCAAGCTCCTCTTTTATGGAACCAGCTTCCACCTTCAGTCCGGGAGGCAGACACAGTCACCTCGTTTAAGAGTAGACTTAAGACCTTCCTCTTTGACAGATCTTATAGTTAGGGCTGAATCAGGTTTGCCCTGGTCCAGCCCCTTGATATGCTGCTATAGGCTTATAGCTGCCGGGGGACGTTTAGGATGCACTGAGCACCTATCTCCTCTTTTCTCTCCTTAAGGATGAATTTTCATCTCTCAATCACACGTTACTAACTCTGCTTTCTCCCGGAGTCCTTTTGACTTTCGTCTCATGGGGTCATCGGACCCCATGAGACGGCATAGATCCTATCTGCCTGATGGATCGTCTGGGTCGTGGAATTCCTGCTCCACTGTCCTGTTGAGACTCCGCCCTCCTCCTCCCCCCGCCATCTGCCTGATGGACCGTGGAGGTCTCCATCGTGGAATATGCCTACTATGAACTATTCATACTCTGTCATATATTTTGAATGTATTTTAACTCATCCTGGAGAGGGATCCTCTGTTGCTCTCCTGCAGGTTTCTTTTTTTTTTCCCCCCCTGGGAGGTTGGAGTTTTTCCTGTCCGATGTGAGGTTTGGGGCAGGGGGTGTGTATGTACAGTGTGGAGACAAGCACGAGACAAATTTTTGTTTTTTAAATATAACAAATAAACTGAATTCCTGCTCCTGACTACGCCACTGTCCTGTTGAGACTCCGCCCACTGTTGAGACTCCGCCCACTCCTCCTCCCCACCGCCATCTGCCTGATGGATCGTGGAGGTCTCCATCGTGGAATATGCCTACTATGAACTATTCATACACTCTGTCACATTCATTGAATGTATTTTAACTCTAAATCTGTCCTTCTGGTCACATTACATCTATTGCATCTGTCCATCCTGGAGAGGGATCCTCCTCTGTTGCTCTCCTGAAGGTTTCTTCACTTTTTTCCCCCCTGAAGGGTTATTTGGGAGTTTTTCCTGGTCCGATGTGAGGTTTTGGGGCAGGGATGTCTATGTGTACAGATTGTAAAGCACTCTGAGACAAATTTGTAATTTGTGAAATTGGGCTATACAAATAAACTGAATTGAATTGAATTGAATTGAACACAGAATCAGAGACTTCTGTTAAATCACTTATTAAAACCCATTTTTATAGAACAGCTTTTAAATGATCTCGTCCTTTTATGCAGAAATGTGCTTCCCCTAATTTAGTTTGTCTGTTTTTAATTTGTAATTTTTATTTTAATACATATATATATATAAATAATAAAAAAATTATATACATATTTTCTTTTTTAAATATTTGTTTCTTACTATTCTATTTGTTTTGCTTGGACTCTCTGTAGAGCACTTTGCAAACTTTGTTTTTAAAGGTGCTTTATAAATAAAGTTATTATTATTATCATCATTAAATGAGTCCATGACTGGATGTTCCATCTCTAACGGTTGTTTCAGTGTCTTTTCTTTTTGCCGTTTATTGATTAGCTCGCGGGAATTTGTCTAAAAGTTCAAATAACAAATTCAAACTAGCGTCACTTCCAAAGGTCGCTTAGTTTTTTGGTTTCCAGATTGAAGGAACTCGCCGAACGTGTTAATGAGCTGTGAAAGCTGCAAATGATCAAATGATTCCCCCCGCGGCTCCGAGAGTGAGACGACCCGACGCCGACTCGCTGACAGGAATCCACCTGAGTGGGTCTCTGGAGCGAGAGAGAGGCGTTTTCATGAGGCCGAGGCTTCGCCATGGGCCGAATTGAGGGCGTGGCCTCTGTGAGTGACAGGTGGGCGCCGCCCACTTTGAGCCTCACTGAAGCTCTTCAGAACCCTGTGTGGTGTCGTCATGGAGACGCAATGTTTACTACAGTCTACGACACACAACCATCATTTCTCGATGTATTCAGGTGTGTATCAGGTGTGTATTTTCTATGTATTCAGGTGTGTATTTTCAATGTGTTCAGGTGTGTATCAGGTGTGTATTTTCTATGTATTCAGGTGTGTATTTTCTATATATCAGGTGTGTATTTTCTATGTATTCAGGTGTGTATTTTCTATGTATCAGGTGTGTATTTTCTATGTATTCAGGTGTGTATCAGGTGTGTATTTTCTATGTATTCAGGTGTGTATTTTCTATATATCAGGTGTGTATTTTCTATGTATCAGGTGTGTATTTTCTATGTATTCAGGTGTGTATTTTCTATGTATCAGGTGTGTATTTTCTATGTATTCAGGTGTGTATTTTCTATGTATCAGGTGTGTATTTTCAATGTGTTCAGGTGTGTATTTTCTATATATCAGGTGTGTATTTTCTATGTATCAGGTGTGTATTTTCTATATATCAGGTGTGTATTTTCTATGTATTCAGGTGTGTATTTTCTATATATCAGGTGTGTATTTTCTATGTATTCAGGTGTGTATTTTCTATGTATCAGGTGTGTATTTTCTATGTATTCAGGTGTGTATTTTCTATGTATCAGGTGTGTATTTTCTGTATTTTCTATGTATTCAGGTGTGTATTTTCTATGTATTCAGGTGTGTATTTTCTATGTATTCAGGTGTGTATTTTCTATGTATCAGGTGTGTATTTTCAATGTGTTCAGGTGTGTATTTTCCATATATCAGGTGTGTATTTTCTATGTATCAGGTGTGTATTTTCTATGTATTCAGGTGTGTATTTTCTATGTATCAGGTGTGTATTTTCAATGTG
Organism: Pseudoliparis swirei; assembly: GCF_029220125.1. Taxonomy (NCBI): domain Eukaryota; kingdom Metazoa; phylum Chordata; class Actinopteri; order Perciformes; family Liparidae; genus Pseudoliparis; species Pseudoliparis swirei. The sequence goes on from NC_079389.1 coordinate 23,018,179, forward strand.
TTCAGGTGTGTATTTTCAATGTGCTCAGGTGTGTATTTTCTATATATCAGGTGTGTATTTTCTATGTATTCAGGTGTGTATTTTCTATGTGTTCAGGAATGTGTCCGGTTGAACAATCCACAGCGTTCTTGTTTTCAGGTCCGTCTCCATTAAGAAGCTCACATGCACACCGCTGGTTTTAAAGTGCTTTGAAGTGCTTTTAATGTTTTTTGTAATTGTTTTAAATGGGTTTAAATGGTTTTAAAGGGTTTTAATGTCAGGTTCTTGTCGCGGGGTGAGGCTCAGGCGCAGAGAAATAGGCAGGGCTTAACGTACATAACAAAAGGCGCTCTTTAATGAGGCAAACGTTTTGTTTTTTTAAACAACAAGGTTCAAAAAGGGGCAGGCAGAGAATCGGCGGTCAGAATATACGGAAACAAGAAAGACAGGACGACGGCCAAAAGACACAGAACTATAGAGGACAATCCAACAGGAGACAAGGGAAAGACTGACTCAATATAGAGGGGGGACACACAGGTGTACGACATCAGACAGTAACGAGACAAGAGTGGCTGAGGCAGGTGAAGGGAATGAAACAATCAAGAGAGGAGACACAGAGGAGACATAGGAGACACGGAACAGGGTGTTACATTTAAATGGTTTCAAATGGTTTTAAATGGTTTCAAATGGCTTCATGATGCCGGTTGCCTCATCGAGGACTCCGCGCCCTTTTCTCCGTCACCTCGACGCATTAAACACAAAAAGACGAGACGTCAGCACCGCTCACGGCGCGAGGTTCTGTCAAGGTCACGGAGACGGGATGTTCATCACCTGGTTAATGGCTGCTTGCCCGTCCCCGTGTGGCGGGTTGTAGGACTGCGGGTGGACGTGTGGAGGGCGATACGTCACGGTGTTACACCGGATTGCATCATTTAGAGTCACAGTAAGGACTTTTTATCCTCCAAAAAGTCTGTCAAATCGCCTCTCATTAATCAAACCGACATTATCGAGCTATCATAAATAATACATACATAGAGGCTGCGTATGAATAATGACACAATTCACCCGTATGATCCTGTAAACAGTGTGAATGAGAACCTGGAAAAACCAAACTGCCTCTGAACTATCGGCCGTTTCCAAAAAAACTGAATTAAATACTGAAAAACTAATGAAAATGTCTAATAATCTGGTCGCTGGATTCAGCGTTCAGTACTTATAGTTTCACCTTCTGGGGTCGGCTCAACAAGACTCGTGATTCCTTCTGGTCACATGACGTATATTCCTCTGTCCATCCTGGAGAGGGATCCTCCTCTGTTCTCTCCTGAAGGTTTCTTCCCTTTTTTCCCCGTGAAGGGTTGTTTGGGAGTTTTTCCTGATCCGATGTGAGGTCAAAGGTCAGGGATGTCTATGTGTACAGATTGTAAAGCCCTCTGAGGCAAATTTGTAATTTGCGAAAATGGGCTATACAAATAAACTGGATTGAATTGAAGATGGCGTCGTACTTGTTCTTAAACCAACGGCCCAATGGACTCTAGAGCATCACATGTTTCAGACGCGTTGGTGATGCTGGTTTTCTAGAGATAAACGGCCTTCTACTGGTTCTGTTTTATTCATTTTAATGTTTTTAATTCGCTGGGTTCCGATCCTGCAACTCCCGAGCTCTCGGAGCTTCGGTAGGAACGTGAACTCAAGACGGGATCAGAGCGGCTCCTCGGCGCGATCCGTCTTCTGTTCGGATCTCTCGGTGATCTGCAAACCTCCGTCTTCACCTCCTTTCAATCAGCTTCCACGGCTGGATCCGTCTGAGACATCGAAGGTGTATTAAACATGAAAGGAAAGCGACCCAAAGTAACCCGACTCATTATTGAGCCGACGTCGAGGACGCTGTGCTTTTCATGTCTGACTCCTAACTCCTTCCGGCGGACTCGCTGTGCATTTTCCTCCATTTATTCTGCAGCTCTTTTGATAACAGCAAGTGTTGCTGATGGGAGGTCACTTCCATACAGCTGCCAGTATTAATGCGCGGAGCGGAGACGGCTGCACGGTCCACTAATGGCCTTGTCTTGAATCTGCAGACATACTGGGCATTTGGACCATAAAATCTGAAGACTCAATTTGCCGCGCCCCGCTGCTCAAGCCCTGCTGAGCGGACACGGTTTTTCATTTTCCCGCTAATGAAAAGTAAAAGCAACGAGGCGCCGTATGGATTATAAAGTCCAGAAGGATTTGCAAATAAAAACTGTGCTAACGGATTTATGAAGTTGGGTCAGAAAAGTTGCGTTTTGAAAAATTGACCCTTCAGAAAAAAATTATCTTTTTCTCAACGTTTTAAATCACAATGGTTTAGGGATTAATTTAATTATATAATGTTATAATTGCGATCCCAAAGTTATTATCAAAAGGAAGTGGCATTTAAGCTTTTGGCCTTGGTGTAAATTACAGTATCTCATTCTGTGTCAATCAGGAGAGAATATAAAGCGCTGGAGTTTTAGCGTCGTCGTCGGGGCCAGCGGGGTCCTTTTCATTAATCAGGTGCTTTTTTTTAAACAAGACCATAATCATGCAGTGAGAAAGCGATCAAAGGTCGCTCTGTGAAACATGGAAAGAGAACTTTAAAGGTGCTAAATGTGGCATTCAGAGCAGGAATACAGCAGCAATGGGGAGAGACAGTGACCTCCACCTCCGTAGAGAGAGACGCCACTCCTCCCCCGGGTCAGCGTGGCGTCATCCCGTCTCCTCTGCTGTGTTTACGTTGTCATGCATGTCACTTCCAGAGAGCTAATGGCCGCCGGCGCCCGTACGGCGGTCACTGCTCATAACAAAGTGCCCGAAACCCACAGCGGCGGCGCGGCATCGTGGCGGCCCCCCTCCCTCCAGTCGGCCCTCAGATAAACACCGTTAGCTCTGTCAGCGCTGAGCCCCGTTGTTTTCACCGTTAGCCGGCGGCTCACACGTCGCCATGTTGAGAGCCATGTGGAGGCAGTCACTGAATCGTGGATATGCTCCAATATATATAGACAATATATATTTTTGTAAACACCCTTTCAAATGATAAAAAAAGAAAACATCGACCAAAGGGAAGGTGAAGCTTCAACACGTGGAGTCAGAAAACTTTTCTCACGTTTGTTTTCACTGATTGTTTGAGAAACTTTACATTGAGTAAATACGAGTTTAATGACTTTAAGTTAAGATAAGAGAGATGAGATATATACTTTATTAATCCCCAAGGGGAAATTAGTTCTCTGCATTTAACCCATCCTTAGTTATTAAGGAGCAGTGGGCTGCAGTGATGCGCCCGGGAAGCAACTGGGGGTTCAGTGCCTTGCTCAAGGACACTTCGACTTGCAACTAATGGGGAGAGCCGGGATCGAACCGACAACCTTAGGGTTGCAGGACGACTCCCTTACCCCACTGAGCTACAGCCGCCCCCTAAAGCTCCACATTGTGGTCCTCTGATGACGGCATCAGTCCTCCAACATAAACAACAGACATTGTCAGTACGACCGTTTCCTGAAGTCCTCCTGCAACGACTGAAAATCTTTATGTTACATGATGAATGGCTAAAGAGCCGACTGCAATCTTGAATCCACTGAGAATTACCCCCCCCCCCCCCCCCCCCGAGCTTGGTTCACTCCGACCGCTTTCATCAACGTCACTTTCAGCCGCAGAATTCCATTTAGCAAAAAAGAACAAAGCTCTATAAAAAAACAGTGAACACTGACTGGGAAGCACCAATCAGCAAATAGACACCGTGAGCGACTCGCTTGGGAGCGTTCGGCAGATTAAGGAGCAGACGTTCCCCTCGGGGGGTGTGAATATGTCGTGTATTTTGCATATTACTCTTAAAGATACAGCTATTTTATAGATCTGAGCCTAGAAGGCCACACGAGGGTTTGGAGTGAAGAGTTCCTTTGTCTCAAGTTGGCGCCACAGTCCACAGCAGGGGACTGCCCTATATATCCATATTTGGTGGCCAACGCGCCAGAGACCATCTTTGGAGGGGGGGGCTATAGGATTATAGGCAACCTATAGAATCAATCAAAGACCTCCCCTCCCTCTTCTCTATATTATAAGCTGTACACATATAGATCCGTTGAATTCCTTATACACGGGACATGTGTTCCAGCCGTTCGAGCAAATTACTGTTTTTTTACTTTGTATGTTAAAAGAATTTTATTTGTATTCTTGGAGTGCTGGGTCTCTCGAAACTTCTTTTTCAACAAGTCCTCATTCAAACTGCGCCGGCGGAACCCCAAAAGGAAGACACAACAGAGACAACAGAGCTAAAAGGAGACGGACTATTGGCCTTTACAACATGGTGGTTGTGTTGCTCAATATCAGCTTGATCTGTACGGTTAAGAAATTAAAACAAGAAACCACGAACACGAGAAGACGAGAAGACGACGGCGACTTCCCGAAGACGTTGTCGTTTTGACGAACCCTCTTTGGGATGCCGGTGGCGGGTAAACAAACACACGCCCTGTCCGTCTCCCGTGGGAACGGAAAAGTCGATGCCGACTTCTTTTACCGATGCGATATCACAAACGGTTCCGAAGCAGCGGATTAGCTGGTGGTGGCACGCCGGTCGTGCCGCGCCACCGGCTCTGAGCCGTGTTTACTGCCGTGGAGATGCATCGAATCTAAAGGACAAACGATCCTCAGACTTTCCATTGGCGCCGTTGTTCCCATGGTGAAGATCGTTTTATGTTGTAGCCCTTTCACATATTTCTGTAAAACCAGGCCGATGGTTTCTGTAGTTTTCCACTTCTTTTGAACCCAAACCTGAATATGGTGCTCAACTTAAAGAAGTTGTTGCGTTGACAAAACCTAAAGTATTGATTGTTTCAGTTCCCTATATTGAATTTCACTTTGACAACACAGGGCCATGTTGGCCCATCTGAAGCATGGGATTGGTTTCTACGGCTGATAACTGCTCCAGAATGCTAAAGCTTCACCCTGTGGCACCTTTTCTATTAGATTACATCGCAACATCCATCCAGTAGTAACATGTCAATAAAAGCTATAAATGTCAACAGGGTGGTGCAACAGAGAGAGTCAAACGGGTCAGCAGACGTACAGTGAGGCTCCGTCCTGTGGGGACCACGACGGACCAGGCAGAAGGTCATGGCCATCCATCAGACGGGTGTCAAAGTGGAGTTTTTCCGACTGACCGACCGTCAGACGGATGTTGTTCTACTCCTCTCGTCACATTGGGCCCCGACTCGTGTTTGTCTGTTTTTTTGCAGGTTTGCGTGAAAGCTTGAAAGCTCCGGAGCCACATTAATGAACCGCTGAGCTGACAACCTCTTTGACAAATGTGCTTACAATTCCACATGCATCATGGGAGTAAAATATACTGAATTATGAAACAGATCGGGGAGGGGGGGGAGGGTCACCTCTTGGGAGGATCACTGAAAAGTGAAATTCGAAGTATTTCACAATCTTTTCTCAACCTAACTAGTATTTCACGATATTTTCCTGGATCTAACTAGCATTTCACGATCTTTTCATTACCCTAAGCATTTCAAGATCTTTTCCTAAACCTAACTCGTATTTCACGATCTTTTCATGACCCTAAGTATTTCACGATATTTTCCTAAACCTAACGAGTATTTCACGATCGTTTCCTAAACCTAACTAGTATTTTACGATCTTTTCCTAAACCTAACTAGTATTTCATGATCTTTTCATGACCCTAAGTATTTCACGATCTTTTCCGAAACCTAACTAGTATTTCACGATCTTTTCATGACCCTAAGTATTTCACGATCTTTTCCTAAACCTAAAAGTGAAATACAATCTTTAAAAGAAACAAAGAAAAACAACTATAATCTAAACCAATCCGAGTAAACAAGCAGCATGACTGGGACCGCCACACGAGTCAGAGCGAATCAACTTTTTTCTTTACTTTACTTTCTCGAGTTGAGAACAGGGGGTTGCAGTCGGGTTGACTGTACTCTGGTTTTTCCGAAGCAGCGATGGGAATTTGAAGGAGCTCGACTTGTCTGTGTACTGTAGTGTACTTCCACGAGCACCGGAAGAACACTGTCAAGGCGCTTCTCGCCGTCTTCATTCTACCTCTCCTGAAAAGACACTTTGAAACCCCGAGGGGGGGAGCTGCAGGTTTCAGTCATTCTTCATTCGATCCGCCTCCAAAACCTGCGGTGGAAGAATTAAAAGGGATCAACAGGAGGAATTCCTGTGTGCAGACGTTTACCTCAGATTTGTGGGTAATATTTCCTCAAAAGGTAAATCAAAGTTTACAGGAACAATAGCGTCTGCTCACGGGAGACTCTGGGGAGCCACTGCTTCCCAAATCAGTTTGTAAGTCTTTGATGCCAGAAGAAGACAAAGTGCTGGTGTTTAGTCAGGGAATCGTTATGAGGGTTTTATATTTATAGCCCCGCCAAAGGAAACGTCTCCGCAACTACCGGCTGGATTGCCATGGAATTTAGCACAGATCTCCATGCACACAGAACCATGGAGGGGCCATTGGAACCGGAAATGGTTCTTCAGAGTGATGCCATGGTAGAACCATTTCTGGTTCCACAAAGAACCTTTCAAAACAGGGTTCTTTAAAGACCCATTCCCTTAAAGAGTTCTTCATATAACCTATAATGGTGTCGCAAAGAAACTTCAAAACATGGTTCTTTAAGGCATCATTTCTGGTTCCACAAAGAACCTTTCAAACCAGGGTTCTTTAAAGACCATGTCCTCAAAGAGTTCTTCATATAACCTATAATGGTGCCTCAAATGAAAAAGTGGTTCATCAGTAGCTGATGGTTCTTCGTAGAACCACAAAGCCTTTAAAGAACCTTTAAGAACCTTTATTTGTCTGTGTGTGGCGTCAGGGGGTTGAATCCCAGTGACTCTGGGCATCTTATGACTTTTTCCCAGATCCACGAGCAGGTCGAATGTTTCACTTATCCTGAAATACTGTTATCTGTTTGCCTTGTTAGCAACGTTAGCAACGTTAGCAACATTAGCAACCGGAACAGACTTAATCTAACATACCCTTTATATTGTTTCTTTATTACATTACATTACATGTCATTTAGCAGACGCTTTTATCCAAAGCGACTTACAATAAGTGCATTTCAACCTAGAGTACAAACTAAGAACAACAAGAATACAGGAAGTAACATTTCCTCAACATAGTCGAACTACAAAAGTACCATAAGTAAGTGCTATCTTTATCTTATTCTATTGTAGATTTTCTTAGTGTTTATTGTCATGCACCAATCACCCTCGTCTAAATCCTTATTTGAGCAAATTATTTAAACAAATTCACAATAAAACGTTTATAATTCTGAGCTATCAGCCACCGGCTCGCGGTCGCCATGTTGAGAGCCTTGAGAGACAATCGAAAAGCTCCCAATCTGGCGTAAAGCCGTAGTTCCAGCTTCCTCATGCGCCGAGCGTCGCTCTCCACTCTTAATCTTGTTATATGATTACACTGTTGTTGTTTTTATCTTTACTAAGTACATTAATTTAATTAAATAATTAAATCATGTAAAATGACATGAATCAGTTGCACGTTTTGCTCTGTTTTCAGTCGTACTTTGAACTCCTCACGGGCTCCGGGGTTGCGGTGGAATATAAATCAATGAAGTTTCAATCCGCCAAGTTTTAAAGTGACTTTACACAAGAGGAAACAACAAGCTGCCGGTTATAGAATCCTTCTCTGCCGGCAGCCGTCGGCCTCGTTGCTAAAAGCGTTTGCCGCCAGATGAGCATCCATCGCCTGGAGGGCCGAGGGTTTTATCTTTTGTGTGTGCGTGTGTAGGAGGGCGGTTTAAAGTAGGTACCCTCTGTGGGTGAGGGGGTGAGGGGCATTCTCTCGTTTTAGCTCTTTTGTTTTTTTCTGAAAAGCACATGAAGAGGGAAAGAGCCGCGAGTGCTCTCCGGCGGGTTTGGATTCGTCTCTCGAGCGCCTCGTCGGCCTGCAGTGAGCAAGCGTGTGCTAAAAAAATAACATATTTAGATGTTGTTTTAACTCCCATTTGCTGATAATGCATGTTGCTATAATGTGGTTCTAATCACCTCAGCTCTCCTCGCTATAACAATATGCTGTAGTTTTTAAACCGGTGAGGGATTGCCTGGACTGTTTGGCCAATATCGACGTTGGAATTTGATATTAACGCCACATCAGTGCCGTCTAAATGGGCTAATAGGCTCCAGTCTGATGATGAATGGGCCCTCGCTGTTGCCCGGGCTGACCTATCAGGAGCGGACTCACAGGAACTGACCTTTCAGCTCATTTACTGTAGCTTCGGGGCGCTTTCACACATCACCTGTTTGGTAAGCTCCAGCCCAACTCAGCGAGAGCCGCATGCGGGGAGCATTCAGAGGCTCGGCCCAAACATCCCTCGGGGGGGGAAGTTGTTGTTTTTTTCCCGGTCATTTAAAGCAGTTCTATGCACCATTTTTCAAGCTGTTTGAGGTAACCGAATGTTTAAAGTGTGTACAGCATTTGGGAAACACACAGCAGTTGCCACGGAAAAGAGCCCACGTACTATTCTGAACTGTTCTCCTAACGTCTTCCTCCACAACACATGTGGAAGAGAGGCGAGGAAGTGTCCGATGTTTCTACTTTCAAGTTACGTCACATATGGAGGGTGAGAATATTTTCCTCAACCTAACTAAGTATTTCACGATCTTTTCCTTAACCAAACTAGTATTTCACGATCTTTTCCTAATTCTAACGAAGTATTTTAAGATCTTTTCCGAAACTTTACTAAGTATTTCACGATCTTTTCCTAACTCTAACGAAGTATTTTAAGATCTTTTCCTAAACCTAACAAATTATTTCACGATCTTTTCCTAATTCTAACGAACTATTTTAAGATCTTTTCCAAAACCTAACAACCTATTCACGATCTTTTCCTGGACCTACTGACGTAGTTTTGTTGCGTACATATGAGGTCACGTTGCCACGGCCGCCGAAGAAGCTCTTTAAGAAAATCCATTGGTATTTAATTGTTTTTAGTTTCTTTGTTATCTTTGTTTTACTCTTGTAATCCCATGTGGGAGGAGCCAAACGTTTGGCGTGACACGAATAAACAGAAATACATCGACTTAAAACTAGAATGCTGCCAGGTTGGTTTTGAGATGTCGGGGAGAAATCCAGTCGACTCTAAATTCGTGACATTTTGGGGCGACCTAACGCCGCCTTCTAAATGTACTCTGGAGTCAGAATGCTTTCTTTCACGGAGCTTTGAGAGTCTGCAGAGACTTTGATTTGACAGACGGAGAGAGAGAGCGAGAGAGCGAGAGAGACATCAAAGTGCTCGAATGTGTTTTACACAGAAATGCAGGCGCGATCGATCGGCTGTTTTTCACGCCGAGCCGCCAGGTTCTTCTTGAGGGTCTGTTGATACCGTTTGAGCTGCGAAAGAAGGGAAAGCAGCCGGTCCAGAGTGCTGCTGGTATTTCAGCCGGAGTTAAGAGGATAGAGATGAACTAAATATCTGGTGGCGATCAATGGCCGCCGATCGATCCCCCCTCTGAAATGCTTTTATTTCAAGCGCAGTGTGGACCGCATTGAAAAGTGTGTTTTGTTGTCGTTGGTGGAGGAAGGGGACCGAGCCGGTCCTGTGTGAGCAGCTTGCTTAATGAAAACCGGAAACACACGAGAGAGAAAAGGCTTTTAAAGGATGAAGGTCGCGGTTCAGACCCCCGGTATCGAACACGCGTATCAAATACCAATCCTGCTGCAGCTCGGTTTCTGTTGGCGGGGGCATTTATTAAAGTTACATTTGCCTGCCAGAAAATGACATTTCTGCAACAATAATTCGTTATGCGGTTTTTTGGAGGGGGGGGGGGGGGTGAATTAATTACTTTAATTAAAATGAGAGAAAGATTGAGGTTTCTGTTACATTTTAAGGAAGTAATCACAACTGGTTATGTTTTATTTATATATATATATATATATATATATACATATATACATATTTATGTATATATAGAAATAAATAGATATATATTTAAATATGTATTTATATATTTAGAAATAAATATATATTTATAAATAAATAAATATATATATAAATATATATTTATATATTCTCAGGGAAGATTGTACGGTCACATTCAACAGCAACATTTTTGAAATATTTGTTAATTATTACATTAATTAATACGTTAATTATGTTCATTGAACAAGTTATTTGGGCAATATTATGTTTAATACAAAATAGATGTATTTTATAGGTATATATATATATAAAGCATTATGTTTAATAGGAAATAGATGTATCTTATATGTGTATATATGTACATAATGCTATTTCTTATTAAACATAATGCTATATTTATATGTATATATATGTAGATATATATATATACAGCATTAAGTTTAATACAAAATAGATGTGATATATATATGTATAAATTAAGTTCAGCCCTCTTTCTCTGATACAGTTCTGTTCCATAATTATTAATAATAATAATAATTTAAACGACACTCTTAATTAAATTACAAGGGAAACACGCGACTGCCCAGGTTATGGTCACACGGTTTAAACAATTTGAAATGTTATTAATTTAAATAAATTGAGTTAATGCCTCAAAAAAAACATTTGCTTGCGTTTAATAATTTAAATAAACATCGGTTTGACTTCAGACCTTCTGCCTGCTCAGATTCATGGGGATTCATTTAAACTTATTTCTAAGACTATAAAAGCAAATTCAGAGCAAAAAATTATAATAAATAAAAAAGATTAATAAATCCCTGAGATAAGAGCTCGTGGTCACGCCGCCATGTGAATATTACACATTAACGACATATATCAATACAGCTTTTAACGGGACTTTTTACATATTTCGTGTTCGAGCCCAAATGGTCCTTTTAGTACAAGAAGCATGAAGCGAGTTCCGTTATGACATGAACACGGAGCCACTGCAAAAAGAAAAGCGTGGCAATTGTAAATCAATCCAACGGCTGAGATATTAGATCAGCGGCGTAACGCGGGGAGAGTAGCATGAAATTAGATTCCAGGGGAGCAGAAACCGGTGAAAGTGACCGGCTTCAGTCAGAAAGGGAAAAATATGAGCAGCGCTCACCTCGCAGGGCGAAGCTCTGGAGCTCCGGAGCTCTGAAGCTCTGAAGCTCTGAAGCTCTGATGCTCTAAGCTTCATGGTCCCTCAGAATGAGGAGATGGAAAAACCTCCGTGGATCAGGCACGATGAGGTCATTGACGTTGTTTCACAGTTTCTATCTAATTTGTGACTTTAATTAAGATTGTAAAAAATAAATCCTATTACACAAGAATTTGGTAAATATCAACGAAAAAGAATATGAGTGAAAAATCCAAAAATTACAAGTAAAATCTATTAATATATATATAAAGAAATATATGAAATGTAAGATTATCGCCAGCTCGTGTTTTCCTTCTTAACTCTTTTTCAAATTATTATTATTGTCTTTATTTAAAAGGGACCGTATACAGTCTTTAAATGACTCTTTGTAGTCTTTAAATGACTCTTTGTAGTCTTTAACATAAATGTCACCATTTGATGCTCTGAACCAGATAGCTACAAAGCTAATTAGCATCTGTGACAGACAATAATAACATAAAACAATAACAAACATAAACAATAATAACCTATAACAATAATAGCATATAACAATAACAAGCATAAAACAATAACAAACATAAAACAAGAACCAACAGCACAGGATAAGACAATACAACAGTATATGTGGGAAGAACACAAAATACACACAATGAAAAGATACAGTTCATTAAGAGTAAGTAATAAAAAACATTAAAATGTAATACATTCTATTAAAGGTAAGTAATAAAAAACATTAAAGTAAGTAAAGCCCTCTGAGGTAAATTTGTAATTTGTGATAATGGACTGTACAAAATAAACTGAATTGAAAATTGAATAAATAAAAAACATTAAAATGTAAAACATTCTATTCAAAGAAAGTAATAAAAAAACATTAAAAGTAACTAATAAAAAACATTAATGTAAGTAATAAAAAACATTAAAAGTAAGTAACAAAAAACATTAACGTAAGTAATACATTCTATTAAAAGAAAGTAATAAAAAACATTAAAAATAAGTAAAATATATTATTTAAAAGTAAGTAATAAAGAAGTAAGTTGGACCAAGTTGACGATGTTGTTTAAATTAATAACTTTGGATCTTACCATGCAGCTTCATTTAATGACCGGGTGGCTTTTTTAGTGGACATTGACATTTATTTTCCAGTTTTTATCTAATTTGTGACTTTAATTAGGATTGTAAAAATGTAATCTTATTACGCAACAATTTGATAAATGTCAACGAAAAAATATGAGTGAAAAATCCCAAAATTATAAGCAAAATATATTAAAATATATATATAAAGAAACATATAAAAGATATTATTTTAAAAAGAAACAAGTTATCCTTTAGTTCATCCTTTAAGATTCAGAGGTCTTCAGTCACAGTTCCTGTGGAGGTGAACTGGTCCATCCTCTCAGGCTGCGGAGTGAGCATCACACGGAGTGATACGTCTGGAGCCCCGTGACACGGGTACTTTAGCCCAAAGGGCCTCATCGAGTAGAGACAGCAGCAAAGATTCAAATCGAGGCTCACAGCTGCAGAGCAGTGGAGCCATCGCAGGCCGAGAGACGAGGAGTCAAAGTGTCTGAATTTAATCTGCATTCAGACCCCAGAGAACCGACTGGCAGAGAGAGAGAGAGAGAGAGAGAGAGAGAGAGAGAGAGAGAGAGAGAGACGTGGAATAATAGATCAGAGTCTGATGTTTGAAGTGAAAAGAGCTTCAGCTCACAGTTCATTACCGATTCCCTCTGTGTGGTCCTCTTGAGGCCACTGCAGTCATTTGAGTCTTTGTAGCTGCTCTGTCTCTCTTCATGGTCATTTATATCTCTTTGTGGTCATTTGAGTCTCTTTGTAGTGCCTTAGTTCCTCTTTGTAGTCATTTTGAGTCTCTTCATGGTATTTTTGTATCTCTTTGTAGTAATTTGAGTCTCTTTGTAGTCCTGTATGTCTCTTTGTAGTCCTGTACGTCTCTTTGTAGTCCTGTACGTCTCTTTGTAGTCCTGTATGTCTCTTTGTAGTCCTGTACGTCTCTTTGTAGTCCTGTATGTCTCTTTGTAGTAATTTGAGTCTCTTTGTAGTCCTGTATGTCTCTTTGTAGTCCTGTACATCTCTTTGTAGTCCTGTATGTCTCTTTGTAGTCCTGTACATCTCTTTGTAGTCCTGTATGTCTCTTTGTAGTCATGTATGTCTCTTTGTAGTCCTGTATGTCTCTTTGTAGTCCTGTACGTCTCTTTGTAGTCCTGTATGTCTCTTTGTAGTCCTGTACGTCTCTTTGTAGTCCTGTACATCTCTTTGTAGTCCTGTATGTCTCTTTGTAGTCCTGTATGTCTCTTTGTAGTCCTGTACGTCTCTTTGTAGTCCTGTACGTCTCTTTGTAGTCCTGTATGTCTCTTTGTAGTCCTGTACGTCTCTTTGTAGTCCTGTATGTCTCTTTGTAGTCCTGTACATCTCTTTGTAGTCCTGTACGTCTCTTTGTAGTCCTGTATGTCTCTTTCTATTGTTCACATGGTCACATGACATCTATTGTTCATCTGGTCACATGACATCTATTGTTCATCTGGTCACATGACATCTATTGTTCTTCTGGTCACATGACATCTATTGTTCATCTGGTCACATGACATCTATTGTTCATCTGGTCACATGACATCTATTGTTCATCTGGTCACATGACATCTATTGTTCATCTGGTCACATGACATCTATTGTTCATCTGGTCACATGACATCTATTGTTCATCTGGTCACATGACATCTATTGTCCATCTGGTCACATGACATCTATTGTTCATCTGGTCACATGACATCTATTGTTCATCTGGTCACATGACATCTATTGTCCATCTGGTCACATGACATCTATTGTCCATCTGGTCACATGACATCTATTGTCCATCTGGTCACATGACATCTATTGTTCATCTGGTCACATGACATCTATTGTCCATCTGGTCACATGACATCTATTGTTCATCTGGTCACATGACATCTATTGTTCATCTGGTCACATGACATCTATTGTTCATCTGGTCTCATGACATCTATTGTTCATCTGGTCTCATGACATCTATTGTTCATCTGGTCTCATGACATCTATTGTTCATCTGGTCTCATGACATCTATTGTTCACCTGGTCTCATGACATCTATTGTTCATCTGGTCTCATGACATCTATTGTTCATCTGGTCTCATGACATCTATTGTTCACCTGGTCACATGACATCTATTGTTCATCTGGTCACATGACATCTATTGTTCATCTGGTCTCATGACATCTATTGTTCATCTGGTCACATGACATCTATTGTTCATCTGGTCACATGACATCTATTGTTCATCTGGTCACATGACATCTATTGTTCATCTGGTCACATGACATCTATTGTTCATCTGGTCACATGACATCTATTGTTCATCTGGTCACATGACATCTATTGTTCATCTGGTCACATGACATCTATTGTTCATCTGGTCACATGACATCTATTGTTCATCTGGTCACATGACATCTATTGTTCATCTGGTCACATGACATCTATTGTCCATCTGGTCTCATGACATCTATTGTTCATCTGGTCTCATGACATCTATTGTTCATCTGGTCACATGACATCTATTGTTCACCTGGTCACATGACATCTATTGTTCATCTGGTCACATGACATCTATTGTTCATCTGGTCACATGACATCTATTGTTCATCTGGTCACATGACATCTATTGTTCATCTGGTCACATGACATCTATTGTTCATCTGGTCACATGACATCTATTGTTCATCTGGTCACATGACATCTATTGTTCATCTGGTCACATGACATCTATTGTTCATCTGGTCACATGACATCTATTGTTCATCTGGTCACATGACATCTATTGTTCATCTGGTCACATGACATCTATTGTTCATCTGGTCACATGACATCTATTGTTCATCTGGTCACATGACATCTATTGTTCATCTGGTCACATGACATCTATTGTTCACCTGGTCACATGACATCTATTGTTCACCTGGTCTCATGACATCTATTGTTCATCTGGTCACATGACATCTATTGTTCATCTGGTCACATGACATCTATTGTTCACCTGGTCACATGACATCTATTGTTCATCTGGTCACATGACATCTATTGTTCATCTGGTCACATGACATCTATTGTTCATCTGGTCACATGACATCTATTGTTCATCTGGTCACATGACATCTATTGTTCATCTGGTCACATGACATCTATTGTTCATCTGGTCACATGACATCTATTGTTCATCTGGTCTCATGACATCTATTGTTCATCTGGTCACATGACATCTATTGTTCATCTGGTCACATGACATCTATTGTTCATCTGGTCACATGACATCTATTGTTCATCTGGTCACATGACATCTATTGTTCACCTGGTCACATGACATCTATTGTTCATCTGGTCACATGACATCTATTGTTCATCTGGTCACATGACATCTATTGTTCATCTGGTCTCATGACATCTATTGTTCATCTGGTCACATGACATCTATTGTTCATCTGGTCACATGACATCTATTGTTCATCTGGTCACATGACATCTATTGTTCATCTGGTCACATGACATCTATTGTCCATCTGGTCACATGACATCTATTGTTCATCTGGTCACATGACATCTATTGTTCATCTGGTCACATGACATCTATTGTTCATCTGGTCTCAAGACATCTATTGTTCACCTGGTCACATGACATCTATTGTTCATCTGGTCACATGACATCTATTGATCATCTGGTCACATGACATCTATTGTTCATCTGGTCACATGACATCTATTGTTCACCTGGTCACATGACATCTATTGTTCATCTGGTCTCAAGACATCTATTGTTCACCTGGTCACATGACATCTATTGTTCATCTGGTCACATGACATCTATTGATCATCTGGTCACATGACATCTATTGTTCATCTGGTCACATGACATCTATTGTTCATCTGGTCACATGACATCTATTGTTCATCTGGTCACATGACATCTATTGTTCATCTGGTCACATGACATCTATTGTTCATCTGGTCTCATGACATCTATTGTTCATCTGGTCACATGACATCTATTGTTCATCTGGTCACATGACATCTGGTCTTCTCTCCATCCTGGAGAGGGATCCTCCTCTGTTGCTCTCCTGAAGGTTTCTTCCTTTTTTTTCCCCGTGAAAGGTTGTTTGGGAGTTGTTCCTGATCCGGTGGGAGGTCAAAGGTCAAAGGTCAGGGATGTCTATGTGTACAGATTGTAAAGCCCTCTGAGGGGAATTTGTAATTTGTGAGAATGGACTATAGAAATAAATTGAATTGAATAATAAAAATGTGTATTTCCGAGCCGAAGGTAGATAATGGTCACCGGGCGCCTTGTAAGGCCGCGGCCAACAGGGGCTAATTATGTACAGTGTGTTTATAATATTTGTTCTTATTATTATTACCGCATGTTGGTTCCTGTGTTGACTCGGAGAGCCCTTAAAACCACTCCAACGTGTCTGGACTGTTGGTCGAGGCACAAATAGCAAATAAAAACAACCTTGAACCTGTAAGATCACGTGCAGGGCTCAAATACTCTCCTCCCCCATACTTAAGAGAGGAGATATACTTCAAAATGTCAGTAAAACACGTAAAACTCGACTGAGTTCACGGCAGCCGGAGTGAAATCATCTGTTGACTCGACAGATGATGAAGAAATTGCGCAACGGAGCCACAAATATTCATTTTTACGACGGCGCTCTTCAAGCTAACCGAGTGCGACGCCCACTGTGCGCCCGCCGAGCGAGGCCTTCGGATAATTCCCGGTGATCTACAATTCAGAGAGGGTCACGGCTGGACCTCCGCGGTGATGGCGCGGCGCGGTTTGCACACGGCACTTTGACGCTCCGGGATGCGTGCGGCCTCCTTTTTCGTCTCTGTTGTTTGTTGTGCTCTCGGGGAAAGAGACGTGGACATGTGTGGAGCGGACACGCCGCCGGCTCACATTCACATGGAAGTGGATGTCAACGAGGATTTAAAGAAATGGACCCGCAGCACTCACCCCCCCCCCCCCCCCCCCACCTCCACACACACTTTAAAACCTGAAAGCTTTCTCCTTTAGTGGCAGCAGCTCTTCTCTCCCTTTTCTTCCTGAGCTCGAGCACAAAAGATTTCACCGCTGACTGTGTGATCGTTGTTCTGTGCAGAGCAATCAGGCCCGTTGGTCCTCCTGTTGTATGGGCCTGTACATGGGGGCGGGGCCTCCAGAGACCACAACAACCGTTGGCTGTGGTGTGATTTTGAAATGGAGCTCAGGTCGCAGGCGGCGCTCTGAAGTGAATCGCTTGTGTTTATTTGGACGTTTTTCTCTATATTGTCGTCGTTTTAATGCTCAATGTAAATTATTTAAAGAGTTTAACTGTGTTTCACATGAAAGTTACATCACTTCACAGGAGCTGTTCACAATACTGGAGCCAGAAAGGTTCAATGTGAAGAGGAAATACTACTATATTATATATATATACATATATATATATGTATATATATAGTACTAATATACTGGAGTACTACACAGCAAAATGTGTGAACTTAGTACATTGTTTAGTTAGTTATACTACATTAGCTAGTTAGTTCTACAACATTGGCTAGTTGGCACTCCGCTGTAGCCGGTGGCCTCGTGGAGCTTCTCCTCAGAGCTCGGCTCATTAGCTCCACCCTCATGGAAGATGAACTCCCACCGTGTGTTCAGAAGATGTGTCTGTATCATCATCACCTCCTCTCCTCTCCTCCTCTCCTCTCCTCTCCTCCTCTCCTCTGAGTGCTCCCTGTTTTTGTGCAGCACTTTATTCTCCCGACAGAGGGGGGGAGATAAAAGTGGACGGGCGCCGCAGACCTAATAAGCCACAGTAATAGCCTCCTCCATTGTGGACTCGGGCGTCGGTGGAGGGAGAGGAGGGAGCGGACAGGTGGCATGGAACACATCGGGAGGAGGAGAGGAGAGAGGACGGATGAGGGAAGAGGAGAGGGAGGAGAGGAAGGAGGCCAGATGAGGGAGGAGGAGCTCCGATGTGGAGCGCCTCGTCTCCGCATGAATGGAATCAGTCGGGAGGACAAATGTCTGATGTGTGAGGAGGTGACGGGTATTCTGGGAAAATTACGACCATACGGGAGCTCCCAAAAGAAAGGCTCGCGAGAGGGATGAGGATCCTCACGCTCACCCACACGTCTCCTCACGCGCCGCGCGGTCAGAGCATCGGCCGCAGGAGCCACAGCTCCCCCTGGTGGCCGCTAGGCGGCGCTGCAGCGCGACGCGTGTGAAACGTAATGTTGGGTTCCAGGGCCAGAAAGAGACGTTTGTCTCACCCACACTTAGACTCACACACACACACTTACTCACACACACAATCAGACACTCACACACACACTCACACACACACACACTTACTCTCACACACACACACACACTTACTCTCACACACTTACTCACACACACACACACACTCTCACACACACTCACACTTACTCACACACACACTCACACACACTCACACTTACTCACACACACTCACACTTACTCTCACACTCACACACACACACTTACTCTCACACACTCACACACACTCACACTTACTCACACACACACTTACTCACACACACACACTTACTCTCACACACACTCACACTTACTCACACACACTCACACACACACTTACTCACACACACACACACTTACTCGCACACACTTACTCACACACACTCACACACACACACTCACACACACATAGACTCACACACACTCACACACACACTCACACACATGCACACACACACACACTCTCACTCTCACACACACACTCTCACACACACACTTACTCACACACACTCACACTTACTCACACACACTCACACTTACTCTCACACTCACACACACACACTTACTCTCACACTTACTCTCACACACACACTCACACACACACTCTCACACACACACTTACTCACACACACACACTCACACACACTCACACACACTCACACACACACTTACTCACACACGTACACACACACACACTTACTCACACACACACACACACGTACACACACACACTTACTCACACACGTACACACACACACACACACTTACTCACACACTCACTCACAAACTCACACACACTTACTCACACACAATCACACACACACACAGACACACTTACTCACACACAATCACACACACACTCACACACACACACACACTCACACACACTCACACACACACACTTACTCACACACACACTCACACACACACACACACTCACTCTCACACACTCACACTTACTCACACACACACACTCACACACTCTCACACTTACTCTCACACACACACACTCACACACCTCACTCACTCACTCACACACACCTCACACACTCACACACTCACACTTACTCACACACACACACACACACTCACACACACACACACACACTCACACACACAATCACACACACACTCACACTTACTCACACACAATCACACACACACTCACACACACACTCTCACACACTCACACACAACTGAAAGCATGTTTCTTTCTGGAATAAGCTGCTCATTATAAAACCTATAATACCTATCATTTTAACGTCCTCCTCATTTCACCGAACACAACTGATCCACGATGTTTACGCATCAGACTGGAAGTGCTTTGCAAAAACAAAACAAACAAAGAAGGCAGAAGGAGATGATTTATGTGCTGAGAAGATTGATCTGAGACAACAACAACAACAACAAAGTGAATGACAACAGAGCGGGAGGATGTTCATGCTGCTGTCTGGTAGTGTGTGTGTGTGTGTGTGTGTGTGTGTGTGTGTGTGTGTGTGTGTGTGTGTGTGTGTGTGTGTGTGTGTGTGTGTGTGTGTGAATTATAGAGGATTACGACACGTGAATAAAACAATTAACATGTAGTAATATTATATTTAAGATGGTTTTGATACACAGAGCGGCAGCATTTTAATGTTTAATTGTTTAACCTTGTCGTCATTATGATAGTGTGAAAGCAGCGGTGGAATATACATTGATACTGTACTGAAGTATATTTTTTCTCAGTATTACTATGCTATACTATGTTATACTTCTCTACATTTCAGAAATAAATATTGAGCTATTCACTTCACAAAGCTAACTCGTTTTAAACACATATTGTAACTTTTTACACATACAGTAACTTTATGAAATCAAACGAAAACATTAAACTATATATATTTTTAATAGTGATGAAAATGGAATAATAATGTATTCTATTATTAAATGCTACAACACTGGAAGGAGCCATTCTGCATCACTTTTCATATTTTATGTAAGAGTTTATAAGCTACATTTTGCTGATAATACAGATGTATGTATTATTATTATTATAAATAATAATAATAATATTATTATTATTATAATGATTATTCAGGACTTTAACGTACAATGGAGTAAATGTGTATCATGTCATTTCTACTTTTACTAAAGTAAGAGAATCGAGCTGTGCACTTTAACGTCACGAGCTTTTATTTTGAAAAGCACAAGCAACGTTTTTATTGTTCAACACTTTATGTGACTTTATGTGCACCTCGGACCACAGCCTCAGGAGAACCTCTGGACTTTGACAGTGAAGTAAACCTCCTTTTATTCGTTGAATCAGACGTTAGATGACGTCATGTCTTTAAATCGTTAAACTGTTATAAGGTTGAGCTTTTATTTGACTCTATTTGGGTTTTTTTGGGTCACCTTTACTTTCGTTTCTCAATGTGTTTCTTCTTCGTGTTATTAAATATGTGTCAATAAT
This sequence comes from Pseudoliparis swirei, assembly GCF_029220125.1. Taxonomy (NCBI): domain Eukaryota; kingdom Metazoa; phylum Chordata; class Actinopteri; order Perciformes; family Liparidae; genus Pseudoliparis; species Pseudoliparis swirei. The sequence goes on from NC_079389.1 coordinate 23,039,032, forward strand.
ACACAACGACAGCTCATTTATTTAAAGTGCTTCCGGGTGCGATCGTTGACGCGTTAACCACGTGACGTCACCGTTTTTGCACCTTTAACCACTTTTACTACGCGGTTCTCCTGGGGGTTCACTTCCGCCTTTATCTCCCTGCAGCTCCACCTTTTTGGTGTGGGTGTGAGTGCGCGTGCGCGTGTGTGTGGGTGCCATTTGGAGTGACCGACATGCACACACACACACACACACACACACACACACATTCACCCTGGATTGTGTGTCAAGACACACAACTGTGTTTTCTTTTCTTATTACCTTCGCATTGAAAATGCGGAAGGTAATGTTTTGATCGCCGCGTATTTATTTGTATGCGTGTTACTCGCCTAACTCAAAAAATATTAAACCGAATCGCATGAAATTTGGTGGGATGATTGGTTATTATCCGGGGACCATTTGATTAGATTTTGGGATCGATCGGGTCAAAGGTCAAAGGTCAAGTTCATGAAAAAGGTCAAAATCTTCTTGAATCGCATGGAATTTGGTGGGATGATTGGTTATTATCCGGGGACCATTTGATTAGATTTTGGGATCAATCGGGTCAAAGGTCAAGGTCAATATCATGGATAGGTCAAAATCTTCTTTTTACCATAGCACGGTCAATTTGTATCCAATTGGCAACTAATGCCAAAATGTTCATAATTCAATGCCCAATCTTGTGATATGCGAAGGTATGCGCTCTACCGAGTGCCATTCTAGTTTACTTTAGTTATTTTTGCGTGTGTGTGTGCGTATGTTCTGTGCTTTCCAGTTTAGCTCTCAGGGCCGGAGGAAGCTCTGGCTGTTCTTCTTCTTCTTCTCCTTCTTCTTCTTCTTCTTCTTCTTCTTCTTCTTCTTCTTCTTCTTCTTCTTTTTCTTCTCCTTCTCCTTCTCCTTCTCCTCCTCCTCCTTCTTCTTCTTTTCCCTCTGAGTGTGTGAGGCTATGTGTGCGTGTCGTTGTGCGTCGTCATAAATTAACACATACGTTTGAGTTGTCTCTTCGTAACGAGCTCGGGCTGAAACTTAAAGAAGCCGACTCAGCAGATGGTAATTAGTGGTAATTAAACACGTTTTTTTGCGTTGTGTTTTTACAGCTATTATCACTTCAGTCTAGACACACATTTATTTGAGAACACGTGACTCAGGTAAGTGACTCAGCGACGCCCCCTTGTGGATCACACCTGTCAGCGCAGAGGACTCGTAACACTTGTTTGCGTGTTAAAAAGCGACGTCATAAAGTCACGCCGTTGATAACGGTTGCGTTGTTGCGCAATCATCCCGTCCATTGGTCGGCTGCGTGTCGTATCTAGAACCCGCGGGATTGACGCCGCCATGTTGAGAGCCTGTGGAGGCAACCCTTTAATCTTTCGCTCTGAGAGGCACCTCCACGTCCCGGGCTCCACCTTTATGTTCACAGCGTGGGATGAAAATACGAGATCTTCAAAGTTACAGAAAATAATCTGTGATTCATGTTTTTTCAAACATACAAGATGTTCACGTCTTATTTATTTTTATTCTCCTGTTGCCGGGAGCCATTTGAAGAACTTTGGATTGATGATCGCGTTGTTCCTCTGCTGTTCCTCTCCAAAACAAATCCCTGCATCTTCACGCCTTTTGAATAAACAAACAGACCCAAACAACAACAACAACAAACAACATTGACTACTGAGTCGTCTCTCAGCGTGTTACTGAACAACTTAGTTTCTCCGCGGTTTGACTTCAGATAATTTCATCTCACGTTGCTGCAGGTGGTGCTTGTTTGCTCTCCCCATGTCTCCTGTCTTTGATGTCTGTGATGGAGACGTGTCATTTCCTGCTCTTCACGCACACAAACATAATTTAACTAATGTAGCTGTCTTTTAAATAATTCATCTTTATGTTCTCGGGCAGATATTTGGGTTCAAAATGTGTGAAAAACGATCAATCGTTACTATTTTAAAACCTCCTAAAGCATAAATGTTGATATATAATATAATATAATATATATAGCTATCTTCCAATCTACTCACAATATGTTCAGGGTCCAGATATCACATCTTTATTATTATTATTTGCCCTCTGCAGCCTGTTGGTGTGTATCGGTGGTAGTTGCGCTCCTCCACCAGCAGGGGGCGGCGTGGCCGCCTGGCCCCGGCAGTAAACAGAGCAGACCACGTGGTTAACTGGAACGTCTATGACGCTTTTGCTCTGAACCGGGAAGTCAGCCTCCTGATTCACTCACGTCAAGTCACAGCGACCACCTGTGGCACCACTTGCTTTAATTTTCAAAATAAAAGCCGGATGGCAAAGGGGCGTTGTCAGTAACACTGTCATTGAATTATAGAGGATTACGACACGTGAATAAAACAATTAACATGTAGTAATATTAAATTTAAGATAGTTTTGATACACAAAGAGCGGCAGCATTTTAATGTTTAATTGTTTAACCTTGTCGTCATTATGATAGTGTGAAAGCAGCGATGGAATATACATTTATACTGTACTGAAGTATATTTTTTCTCAGTATTACTATGCTATACTATGTTATACTTCTCTACATTTCAGAAATAAATATTGAGCTATTCACTTCACAAAGCTAACTCGTTTTAAACACATATTGTAACTTTTTACATATACAGTAACTTTATGAAATCAAACGAAAACATTAAACTATATATATTTTTAATAGTAATGAAAATGGAATAATAATGTATTCTATTATTAAATGCTACAACACTGGACGGAGCCATTCTGCATCACTTTTCATATTTTATGTAAGAGTTTATAAGCTACATTTTGCTGATAATACAGATGTATGTATTATTATTATTATAAATAATAGTATTATTATTATTATAATGATTATTCAGGACTTTAACGTACAATGGAGTAAATGTGTATCATGTCATTTCTACTTTTACTAAAGTGAGAGAATCGAGCTGTGCACGTTAACGTCACGAGCTTTTATTTTGAAAAGCACAAGCAACGTTTTTATTGTTCAACACTTTATGTGACTTTATGTGCACCTCGGGCCACAGCCTCAGGAGAACCTCTGGACTTTGACAGTGAAGTAAACCTCCTTGTATTCGTTGAATCAGACGTTAGATGACGTCATGTCTTTAAATCGTTAAACTGTTATAAGGTTGAGCTTTTATTTGACTCTATTTGGGGGTTTTTTGGTCACCTTTACTTTCGTTTCTCAATGTGTTTCTTCTTCGTGTTATTAAATATGTGTCAATAATACACAACGACAGCTCATTTATTTAAAGTGCTTCCGGGTGCGATCGTTGACGCGTTAACCACGTGACGTCACCGTTTTTGCACCTTTAACCACTTTTACTACGCGGTTCTCCTGGGGGTTCACTTCCGCCTTTATCTCCCTGCAGCTCCACCTTTTTGGTGTGGGTGTGAGTGCGCGTGCGCGTGTGTGTGGGTGCCATTTGGAGTGACCGACATGCACACTCACACACACACACACACACACTCACCCTGGATGGTGTGTCAAGACACACAACTGTGTTTTCTTTTCTTATTTACTTTAGTTATTTTTGCTTTGCTGTATTATTATTGTTCCATATCTATCTTTATGAATCATGAAGCTATTATTGTATTATATTTATTATTAAATATATTACACACAACATTTTACAATAATGTAATCTGAGGAATTTGTGTGAATTTGTGTGTATATATATATATATATAATATATATTATACATTATATTGTATATTATCTATATTATATAATATAATATATAAATATTCACCGCCATGCCTTGTGGGAGATATAATAAAATCAGATTCTATAATATATATAAAAAATACGATTTTATATAATAAAATCATCTTATATAAGAGATATATATATATTATACATTATATAGTATATTATATATATTATATTATATACAATATATATCGCCATTCCTGGTGGGAGATATAATAAAATCTTATAATAAAATATATATATATATATATATATAATAATAATATAATATATTCTATAACATCATATATATAATATTTATGTTATATAAAATATATTGTATATACATATCATATTATCTGTATATATAATATATATATATATGATTTGTATATATACAAATAATAATATTAAATATATATATTATATATATATATATATTAAATTGTATATAATATAATAATATGTGTTATCTCCCAGCAGGCATGGCGGTGTTCCGGGATTGCTTCGTTCTCTTGGAGCTGAAGAGTTTTCCCTTCCAGGAGAAGAAGAAGTTGAAGTCGTGCGTGACGGAGAACGGAGGACACGTCTCCTACGTGGTCAACGAGCAGGTGACCGGCATCTCCTCTCAACCTGTCCTCGGCCTGTGTCGCCCCCGGCAACGCCAACCGCCCGCTCCTTTACCCACAGTGCTCTCTGGTGGTGACGGGCGCCATGTCCGACCTGAGCTCCAGCCGGCTGCGCGGCGTGCGGAAGCACGGCACGCCGGTGGTGGGCGTGGCCTACGTGTACGGCTGCCTGGAGAGAGGCCTGCTGCTGCCGCTGGCCGGCTACCGGCTGGACACCTCCTCGTCCGCTGCCTCCTCCTCCGCTGCCTCCTCGCCCGCTGCCTCCTCGCCTCCTCCCTCCTCGGCGACACAAGCGCCGCTCGCACGCCAGGGTAAAGTTTAAATCTATCGTATGAACAATAATATGATAACTTCAGGAGGAGAGGAGACCAACCTCCAATAGGAACCAGGACTCAGTGTGTGTGTGTGTGTGTGTGTGTCTGTGTGTGTGTCTGTGTGTGTGTGTGTCTGTGTGTGTGTGTGTGTGTCTGTGTGTGTCTGTGTGTGTGTGTCTGTGTGTGTGTGTGTGTGTCTGTGTGTGTGTGTGTGTCTGTGTGTCTGTGTGTGTGTGTGTCTGTGTGTGTGTGTGTCTGTGTGTGTGTCTGTGTGTGTGTGTGTGTGTGTGTGTGTCTGTGTGTGTGTGTGTCTGTGTGTGTGTGTGTGTCTGTGTGTGTGTGTGTGTGTGTCTGTGTGTGTGTGTCTGTGTGTGTCTGTCTGTGTGTGTGTCTGTGTGTCTGTGTGTGTCTGTGTGTGTGTGTGTGTCTGTGTGTGTCTGTGTGTGTGTGTGTCTGTGTGTGTGTGTGTGTGTGTGTGTGTGTGTGTGTGTGTGTGTCTGTGTGTGTGTGTGTGTGTGTCTGTGTGTGTGTCTGTGTGTGTGTGTGTCTGTGTGTGTGTGTGTGTGTCTGTCTGTGTGTGTCTGTGTGTGTGTGTGTGTGTGTGTGTCTGTGTGTCTGTGTGTCTGTGTGTGTGTGTCTGTGTGTGTGTGTGTGTGTGTGTGTGTCTGTGTGTGTGTCTGTGTGTGTGTCTGTGTGTCTGTGTGTGTGTCTGTGTGTGTCTGTGTGTGTGTGTGTGTGTGTCTGTGTGTGTGTGTGTGTGTGTGTGTCTGTGTGTGTGTGTGTGTGTGTGTGTGTCCTTGTGTGTGTGTGTGTGTGTGTGTGTGTGTCTGTGTGTGTGTGTGTCCTTGTGTGTGTGTGTGTGTGTGTGTGTGTGTCCTTGTGTGTGTGTGTGTGTGTGTGTTCCTCGCAGTGTTCAAAGCCGCCACCGAGCCGCCCAAAGGTCCGGCCGGGCCCGTGGTCTCCGTCGGCCAGAAGGAGAAGAGCGTGGAGGTCGTCGAGGTCGTGGAGGTCGTGGAGGTCGTGGAGGGGTTCAGGTGTGAAACAACGATCATCCTCGTGGTTACAATAAAGGGGAGTGGCCGTACTAAAGGGGCGTGGCCTTGCTAAAAAGCCCTGATTGGGCCGGATTACAGAGCCCCAGGGAGGAGCTGTCATCACTGAGGATGCAGACACTAAAGAATCATTTACAGGGGGCGGGATTTAGACTTTAGGTTTATATGGTTACAATAAAGGGGCGTGGCCTTGCTCTATATCCTGATTGGACGGATTATAGAGTTGAGGATGCAGACAAGAGAATAATCCACCGGGCTTTAGATCTCAATGTTGAGCATCTTGAAGCTGAATTTTCTTTTCTCACTTTAATCTTTTGTAAAAAAAAATTCTCGTCAATTTATTTTTATTTCGCAGGATTTACACCGACGGCGATTCCGATCTTCCGGCGTTCCCGGAGGATTTCCAAGTGGCGAAGTACTCCATCTTCCAGAAGGTGACTCTGCACTTTAACATTTTGAGCTGCGAGAAAACTTAATATTCATTAATATTAACGGTTTTGACGTCGCAGCCGAGCGGCGCCGCCCGGTGCGTCCTGGAGCTGCAGAGCTGCAGAGCGGAGGCGGGGCGGCGCCACCGTGTGGTCACGTACTGGCAGCACGACCCGTCTACCCAGGTAGGAAGTCTTCTGGTTGCTTCTGTCTTTTCTCGCTTGAAGACGCTTTTTATTAAATATTAATCCTGAGCGCCGGATGAAGTCGTTTCAGTCCCCGCTGCACCGACCTGCCGGATTAATATTTATGACTTCTAAATGTCTTCTTGATCCTCGTTTATCTGCGTGGGCTGTCATCAGTTATTGTTTCTCTTGACATATTGCATTTTATTTCATTCATTGATCGTTTATCATATTATATATATATATAATAAATATATATATATTATATATATATGTATATTATATAAATAATATACATATATATATATAATAGTATAATATATATATAATAATATATTTATTATATATATTATATATTATTATATATAATATTATATATATAATATACATTATTATATATATAATCTATATATATAATATTTTAATATATATATCTATATAATTTATATATATAATATATGTATAATATATATATTATTATCTATAATATATATATATATATCTATATATATAAAAGGTGAAAGTATTCAGAATGAATAATAAGCTTAGCGTGTGGCGCTGACAGGCGCAGAGTGACACGCTGGTGTTCCCGCCCACCTCGGAGGATGCTGTGCAGGTCTACGGGGTCCTGAGGGAGACCCTGGTGGCCAGCGGTCTGCAGCTGAGGACCAGCGCCCCTCAGCAGGCCACGCCCCCCCACCTGGGCTCCGCCCCCCTGCAGCAGGTTTGACAAACTTACTGCACTTCGAGAGAGAGAGTGTGTGTGTGTGTATGACTCAACATTTCCCGGTAATGACGTGGTGATAAATTGACACATGTTAATATCATTTATTATATAATGTAATACTACTTGTGTTTATTTTTTTTATATTATATAATGTAATAGTAATTATATATATTTTTTAATTATATTATATAATGTAATAATATTTATGTATATTTTTTGTTTTATATAATAATAATTATATATATATATATTCTATAAAGTAATTAAATATATATATATATATATGTTTCTTTAAATTATATTCTATAATGTAATAATTTTATTTTTTTGAAATGATATGATATAATTTAATAGTAATTATATATATATAATTGTTTTATTATATTAATTATGGAATAATAAAGAACACAAAGAGCAGAGACACCGTAACCATGGTAGCGAGGCGTGAGCGTGTCCTCCTCGTGTCTCCAGCTGCTATTGGAGGAGAAGCTGAACGCCGGCAGCTTGTCACAGGAAGTGGGCGTGTTCGTGGAGCTGCTGTGGGCCGAGGCCCTCGGTCGCCTAGGCAACGTCCTCCGAGTCCCCATCCACAAGCTGAGTCTCAACGACGTACGATCCCCCCCCCCTCATCCCCCCACGATCCGGACCGCTGGGAGCCACTGCGGCTGTCTAATGTGTGTGTGTGTGTGTGTGTGTGTGTGGTGTGTGTGTGTGTGTGTGTGTGTGTGTGTAGGTGCGCAGGGCTGAGGGCCTGCTGCTTCAGGCCCAGAGGAAGCTGGGGGGGTCCGACCCCTCTGAGGCCTCTGCTCTCCTGGATCAGGTCTACACACTGCTGCCGCACACAGAGCCCCCCCAACACCCCCCCACCACCAAGAGCCTCTCCCAGAAGATGGACCTCTGTCAGGTAACACACACACACACACACATGCATAAACACACACACACTCACACACACACACACACTCTCTGACAGACATACACACACACACACTCACACACTCTGACAGACATACACACACACACACTCACACTCTCTCATGCACACACTCTCACACACAGAGACACACACACACTTACACACACACTCACACACTCCCTCACACACACTCACACACACACACTCACACACTCTGACAGACATACACACACACTCTCTCATGCACACACTCTCACACACACACACACACACACTCACACACACACACACACACACACACACTCACACACACACACACACACTCACACTCACACACACTCTCACACACTCCCTCACACACACACACCCTCACACACTCTCACACACACACTCACACACACACTCACCCTCACACACACTCACACACACACACACTCACCCTCACACACACTCTCACACTCACCCTCACACTCACCCTCTCACACACACAGAGACACACTCACCCTCACACACACTCTCACACACTCTCTCACACACACCCTCACACACACTCTCACCCTCCCTCTCTCTCCCTCTCTCTCCCTCCCTCTCTCTCCCCCTCCGCCTCCAGTTGGTGCGTGACGTGCTCGCCGTGAGCGAGTCGACCTCGGCGAGTTCCTCGCCGTCGTCTTTGGGGAAGTTCCGCGCTCTGCGCTGCGGCATCGAGGCCGTCGCCCCCGACGACCCCGAGTTCCACACGGTGACGGCGCTGCTGCAGGACCGGTAGTTATTATTATTATTAATACTATTATATAATCTACTGTACACACACCCCTGAGCGATCACGTGGCGGTGGTCATCATAAGTCGTGCGTGGTTGTCATGGCGCCCGGCGCTCCGCAGGAGGGTGCAGGTCCTACAGGTGCTGCGCGTCGGCAGAGGGGCGGAGCTTCAGACGTTCAGGGGTGAGCTTGGCAACGTTAAGCTCCTCCTTCATTCCACCAGCCCCAGCAACTTCGTGGGAGTCCTGTCTCGGTGAGACGCACACAAACACACATATACACACAAACACAAATAATCACATACACAAATACACACAAACACAAATAATCACATACACAAACACACAAATACACACAAAATACACAAATACACATACATACACACACAAATACACGAATACACAAAATGCAATGTCCAATACATCCCATTCTAACTAATTAAGCTTCAGCCAATCTGTCATATATATATTTCTTTTAATGTGTATTATTATTATTTCTTTTATATATATTTATACATATATATTTATGTATATAGTTATTTAAATATAGTTATTTATATATATATATTTATATATGTATTTGTTTATATTTATATATATATATGTATATAGTTATTTAAATATATATATATATATTTATGTATATAGTAGTTAAATATATTTAGTTTTATATATTTATATTTATGTATATTTATATTTATTTATATATATTGATGTATTTTTATATATTTATTTATATAAGATGTAAGTCTCCTGTACATCTTCAACTGGAACACTTGAGCCTGACTTTGACCTCCTGTGATTCTCCCATGATCCTCTCTGTTCAGTGGTCTGCTGCTGCCCCGTGTGGGCGTGGAGCGTCATGGCATAGAGAGAACAGACGTCGGTCACCTGGGCTCCGGGATCTACTTCAGCGACGCCGTGAGGTCGGTAGAAAAGGTCGATTGATCCTCGCCTTCAAAATAAAAGCATCTGATTATTATTCATCTTCCCACCCACAGCACCAGCCTGAAATACTCGTCGCCCAGCGAGACGGACGGCTCTCGGCTGCTGCTGGTGTGCGACGTGGCGTTGGGGCGCTGCAGGGACGTGTGCAAAAGAGACGCCGCGCTGACCCAGGCGCCCGAGGGCCACCACAGCGTGCACGGGGTCCGCCGCGCCGCCGGCGCTCGCTCCGAGTTCGAGGTGACGAGGAAACGGCGACGAGGCGAGACGGCGTCTCTTCTGCCCGGCGCCTCGCGGTAACGTTGGATGTTCACCAGGACGACGAGTACGTGGTGTACGGCGCCGACCAGGTGAAGCTGAGGTACGCGGTCCGGTTCAGCGTCAAGGGCGACCGGCTGACGGACTTCAGGCCCGCCGCCCACGCCTCGGAGGAGGCTCCGCCCCCTTCTGACCGAGGTGAGCGCCGATCACGGGGTTCATGGAACACGTGTTGTACCAACAGCAGGAGAGAATAATCTGGATTATTTTGTCAAGATATTATTAAATAATTAGTTTAAAAACCTGGACGTGTCAAACCGACTGTGTGTGTGTCTCTCTGTGTGTGTGTGTGTGTGTGTGTGTCTGTGTGTGTGTCTGTGTGTGTGTGTCTCTGTGTGTCTGTGTGTGTGTGTCTCTGTGTGTGTGTCTCTGTGTGTGTGTGTGTGTGTCTCTGTGTGTCTCTGTGTGTGTGTCTCTGTGTGTGTGTGTGTGCCTCTGTTTGTGTGTGTCTCTCTGTGTGTGTGTGTGTGTGTGTGTCTGTGTGTGTGTGTAGGTGTGTTGATGGATGACGTCGAGGTTGAAAACATTCAGAACCCTCTGAGGGACGTGAGGTCCGGCCTGCTGGACGTCTCGGGGCAGCAGCTCCCCCTGCAGGCCGTTCACGTGAAGTGCAAGCTGGTGGACCTGCTCTCTCAGGTGAGAACACGGAGAAATACAATCATCAAATAAAGTCTGTGATCTCCACGACGTCTCCATGACGCCCCCACCACCATCTTTATTCTCCGTCTTCAGGTCGTCATCTTCCAGAAGTACTCCAACCGCAGCGCCGCGCCCATCGAGGCGAAGTTCGTGTTCCCTCTGGACGCCGCCGCCGCCGTCTGTGGGTTTGAAGCGTTCATCAACGGGAAGCACGTGGTGGCACAGGTGAGCCCTCCCACACCTTTAAGGTGTGTGTGTGTGTGTGTGTGTGTGTGTGTGTGTGTGTGTGTGTGTGTGTGTGTGTGTGTGTGTGTGTGTGTGCGCCGCATTGTTTTCCAACCGCCATCTTTGCCTGTTGTCCCTCAGGTGAAGGAGAAGGAGGCGGCCCGCAAGGAGTACAAGCAGGCCGTGGAGGAGGGCCACGGCGCCTACCTGCTGGACCAGGACGCGCCCGTACGCAACCTCACCTGATCAATGTCGTCAAATCACTTTGCTCCGCCTCCTTTACAACTATATTTGCTCCGCCTCCTTTACAACTCTCTTGTTCCTCCTCCTCTACAACTCTTTGCTCCGCCCCCTTTTACTACTCTTTTTTCCGCCTCCTTTACATCCCTCTTGCTCCGCCTCCTTTACAACTCTCTTGCTCCGCCTCCTTTACAACTCTCTTTGCTCCTCTTGTTCCTTCTCCTTTTACAACTCTTTGCTCCGCCTCCTTTACAACTCTCTTGCTCCGCCTCCTTTACAACTCTCTTGCTCCTCTTGTTCCTTCTCCTTTTACAACTCTTTGCTCCGCCTCCTTTACAACTCTCTTGTTCCTCCTCTTACAACTCTTTGCTCCGCCTCCTTTACATCCCTCTTGCTCCTTCTCCTTTACAACTCTCTTTGCTCCTCCTCATTTACATCCCTCTTGCTCCACCTCCTTTACAACTCTCTTGCTCCTCTTTTTCCTTCTCCTTTTACAACTCTTTGCTCCGCCTCCTTTACATCCCTCTTGCTCCACCTCCTTTCCAACTCTTTGCTCCGCCTCCTTTACATCCCTCTTGCTCCGCCTCCTTTACAACTCTCTTGCTCCTCTTGTTCCTTCTCCTTTTACAACTCTTTGCTCCGCCTCCTTTACATCCCTCTTGCTCCACCTCCTTTCCAACTCTTTGCTCCGCCTCCTTTACATCCCTCTTGCTCCGCCTCCTTTACAACTCTCTTGCTCCTCTTGTTCCTTCTCCTTTACAACTCTTTGCTCCGCCTCCTTTACATCCCTCTTGCTCCACCTCCTTTCCAACTCTTTGCTCCGCCTCCTTTACATCCCTCTTGCTCCGCCTCCTTTACATTACATTACATGTCATTTTAGCTGACGCTTTTATCCAAAGCGAATTACAGTCCTGTTACATACACCGTAGACGCAGCTACAGGGAGCAACTCAGGGTCAAGTGTCCTGCTCAAGGACACATCGACTAGGGCGGGGATTGAACCTCCAACCCCTGATTGAAAGACGGACCTGTAACCACTGACCCATAGTCGCCCATAGTACATCCCTCTTGCTCCGCCTCCTTTCCAACTCTCTGCTCCTCCCATGTGGCGTTGTGACGGCGCCCCCTGCAGGACGTGTTCTCCATCAGCGTGGGCAACCTGCCGCCGGGCGCCACCGTCCTCATCAAGGTGACCTTCGTGTCCGAGCTGATCGTGCGGGACGGGAGCGTCGTCTTCTCGCTGCCCGGCAGCGTGGCGCCGTGGCAGGAGAGCGCCGCCCTCAACCAGACCACGCAGGTGAGGGGGCAGTGAAGGCATCGCGCCTCCTTCAGGTACCAGGTTCCTTCTGCAGGGTGAGGCAGTGGGGTGAAAAGGTCCTGGAAGGAGCAAAAAAAGGTTTCTTAAAAGTAATGTTGACATATGCAAATGAGGTATTACCTCATCCAATATGTTGCATATATTACCATGAACATAAATCTGACCATTGGATGAATCCAGGGTCCAAATATTAACTTTTGTAAGGGATATAAAATATTTAAGTTTGGATTTTACTTTATTCATCCCCAGGGGGACATTTATTTTACAAATATACAATAAAACAAAAAATAGCCAGGCATATTTATTTAAATGAAAATATTACAAAATTAAATTAAAGTATCAAGTGACTAAAATAAAATACCAGGGCATATTACATAATTTAAATAATAAAAGAAATGAAAATGTAGAAAATTTGAGGTGATTTATTATAAAGTATCATAGCAGTCAAAATGTTTTGCCTTTTAAAATAAAATATATTTTTCTTTTTTTCGAGTTAAACCTATAATAAATCAATAATATGTAAATTGTGCTGCAGCGTTGGCCTTTTTATAAAGTTCTAGTACAGGAGGAATTAAAAGTGTTTCATGTTAATGTGTTAACGGTTCTGCATCCACAAGGTCTCCGTGGAGAAGGTGTGTGTGACGGAGGAGGCCAGGTGAGCTTCAAACACTCGTTAAGGTTTGTTTTCCTGAATGTTCAGTAAAACTTAATTATTAATACTGGATGTTTATGTTCCTCAGAGAGTTCAGCCTGGACGTGTCGGTGGAGATGCCCAATAAGATCACCGCGCTGCAGAGCCTCACTCACCAGATCAAGATAAAGGTATCACATGTTTTAATACATACACAATAAATACACAATATATATATATATATAGATATGTATATATATATATATATATATATTTTAATACAATAAATATATATATCTTTACATATCTATATATATATTTATACATAATATTAACTTTGTGTGTGTGTGTGTGTGTGTGTGTGTCACAGAGGACGGACTGCAAGGCGGTGGTGAGCGTGCTGCCAGGTGAGCTCATGGGGCGAGACGGTTTCGAGCTGTCAATCACTCTGTCTGAGGTGCACCTGCCCAGGATGTGGGTGGAGCAACACCCCGACAAGGACAGCCAGGTGTGTGTGTTTCTCTCTCTCCCTTTCTCTCTCTCTCTCTCTTTTAATCTCTCTCTTTAATCTTTTTTCTAATATTTTTCAGATGTGCTTTATTATAATGGAATTATATTTGTGATGTGTTTTTGGTTAATTTTGCCAACAAAAGCTTTACTTTTCTATTTTATGTTATTCTTTAAATGAATATTATTATTATAATACATCAGAATAAATAAAAGTAAATGTAATAATGACATGAATACATATTATAATTTTTTATTACAATCACTATAATACAAATAATAATAATAATCAAGTAAAACTAAATAAAAAAATAAAAATAATAATAAAGTAAAACTAAATGAAAATGAATAATAGTAATCAAGTAAAACTAACTAAAAATGCTAAAAATAATCAAGTAAAAAAATAAATAATAATAATAATAATAATCAAGTAAAAATAAAAAATATTCAATTAAAACTAAATAAAAATAAATAATAAATAAAACTAATAATAATAATCAAGTCAAACTAAAAAACTAAAAATTATAATAATAATATCAAGTAAAACTAAATAAAAACTGAAACTAATAATCAAGTAAAATTAAATAAATACATGCATGTGGCTTCTCTCACTCGGTCTTACGTGTTTATTATTTTCTTTATCTCCGTCTCTCTCCTCCAGGCCAGCATGCTGGTCTTCTATCCAGACTTCGAAGTGGACTCCAGTCCAGCCTCCGATGAGGTGGTCCTGCTGGTGGACTCGTCCGAGTCCATGAAGGGCGAGCCGCTCCACTCGGCCCTCAGAATCGCCCGGCGGGTCCTCGGAACCCTCGACCCACGCCTCAAGATCAACGTCATCTTCTTCGGCACCGGTCAGTTTGAACCTTTCTTATTATTATCAGAGATTATTTCTTATAAGGCATAAAAAAGAGACAGGAAGGTAAAAACAAAACGTTCCCGTCCGTCAGATCACGCGGACGCGTTCCCGACGGCGCGGCCGCTCGCCGAAGCTCGGCCGGCCGCCGAGAGCTTCCTCCAGGTGAGCAGAAGAGATCTCACATCCATGATGTCACACCTTCTGGGCCACTCAGCAGGGAGCGCGTTCATTTCAGTCGGGTACAACAAATACAGAGAATTCACACTAAGTTTACAAAAGAGTGTCTTAGTTGATTATTCAATTTATAAAATGTTTTTAAAAATAAGATGAAGAGATCAACATATTTGTTATTGCCGCATGCACAGTTAACAGACGGTAGAATTAAAATCTCAATTTGCTCGTAACAGAATGAAAGAGAACTTTCTCCTTGAATACTTTGAAAGCCTTCAGAGTAAAGTCTGCAGAATGGGAATCATAACTTCATTCATATGGAAGAAACGGACAAACGGCCCTTATTTATCCCATGTTTATGGTTTTAGAGCCGAGCTTGTAGGACTTCCTTCAAGGGGAACATTTAAGGCGTAAATTACAAGTCGGAAGCTGACTCCGCCCCCTCTGCCCTCGCCACCAGCTCCCCCCTCCAGCAGGGGGCAGCACCGAGCTGTGGCGGCCCCTGCGGGCCCTCGGCCTGCTGCCTCCGTCCCGCGGCGTGAGGAACCTGCTGCTGCTGTCGGACGGCCACGTGCAGAACGCCGAGCTCGCCCTGCGGCTGCTGCGAGACGACGCCCGGCACAGCCGCCTCTTCACCTGCGGCCTCAGGTGAAGGTCGAGAGGTCGAGGGGTCAGGGGGTCAGGGGTCGCCACGCGACTCTGGAAACACATTATCTACATTTTTTGGGCCTTCTTTTAGATTTCCCGACTTTTTAAGATGTTTTCTTTCTTCAGCCCGACAGCCAATCGGCACATGCTGAGAGCCTTGGCCCAGGCAGGGGGCGGAGCCTATGAATACTTTGACACAAAAACCAAACACAACTGGGCGGAGAAGGTGAGAGGGAGTGGTTTATGGATGATGAGGAAACGAGAGAGGTATCAATACCTACTTTCAGCCGGTTCTCAGTTCTCACGTTGTCCCTCTGTCCGGGCGCCAGGTGGCGTGCCAGGTGAAGCGCATGGCGTCTCCCGGCTGCAGCTCGGTGTCGGTGAAGTGGCAGCAGTTCAACCGGGCGGCGCCGCCTCCGGTCCAAGCCCCCAGGCTGCTGCACGCGCTGTTCAACGACTGCCACACGCTGGTCTACGGCTTCGTGCCGCACTGCACACAGGTACGCAGGCTAAGGTACGCAGGCTAAGGTACGCAGGCTAAGGTACGCAGGCTAAGGTACGCAGGTTAAGGTACGCAGGCTAAGGTACGCAGGCTAAGCTACGCAGGCTAAGGTACGCAGGTTAAGGTACGCAGGCTAAGGTACGCAGGCTAAGGTACGCAGGCTAAGGTACGCAGGCTAAGGTACGCAGGCTAAGGTACGCAGGTTAAGGTACGCAGGCTAAGGTACGCAGGTTAAGGTACGCAGGCTAAGGTACGCAGGCTAAGGTACGCAGGCTAAGCTACGCAGGCTAAGGTACGCAGGTTAAGGTACGCAGGCTAAGGTACGCAGGCTAAGGTACGCAGGCTAAGGCAATGAGGCTAAGCAGGCTAAGGTACGCAGGCTAAGCTACGCAGGTTAAGGTACGCAGGCTAAGGTACGCAGGCTAAGGTACGCAGGCTAAGCTACGCAGGTTAAGGTACGCAGGCTAAGCTACGCAGGCTAAGGTACGCAGGTTAAGGTACGCAGGCTAAGGTACGCAGGCTAAGGCACGCAGGCTAAGGCACGCAGGCTAAGGCACGAGGCTAAGCACGCAGGTTAAGGCACGCAGGCTAAGGCACGCAGGCTAAGGCACGCAGGCCAAGGCACGAGGTTAAGGCACGCAGGCTAAGGCACGCAGGTAAGGCACGCAGGCTAAGCTGCACGGGTTAAGGCACGAGGCTAAGGCACGCAGGCTAAGGCACGCAGGCTAAGGCACGAGGTTAAGGCACGCAGGCTGGAGGCACGCAGGCTGAGGCAGGTGCACGCAGGCTAAGGCACGCAGGCTAAGGCACGAGGCTAAGGCACGCAGGCTAAGGCACGAGGCTAAGCTGCACGAGGCTAAGGCACGCAGGCTAAGCACAGGTTAAGGCACGCAGGCTAAGGCACGCAGGCTAAGGCACGCAGGCTAAGGCACGCAGGCTAAGGCACGCAGGTTAAGGCACGAGGCTAAGGCACGCAGGCTAAGGCACGCAGGTTAAGCACGCAGGCTAAGCGCAGGTTAAGGCACGCAGGCTAAGGCACGCAGGCTAAGCACGCAGGCTAAGGCACAGGCTAAGGCACGAGGCTAAGGCACGCAGGCTAAGGCACGCAGGCTAAGGCACGCAGGCTAAGCAGCAGGTTAAGGCACGAGGCTAAGGCACGCAGGCCAAGGCACGAGGCTAAGGCACGCAGGCTAAGCACGCAGGCTAAGGCACGCAGGTTAAGGCACGAGGCTAAGGCACGCAGGCCAAGGCACGCAGGCCAAGGCACGCAGGCTGCACGAGGCTAAGGCACGCAGGCTAAGGCACGAGGCTAAGGCACGCAGGTTAAGGCACGCAGGCTAAGGCACGAGGCTAAGGCACGCAGGCTAAGGCACGCAGGCTAAGGCACGCACGAGGCTGGGCACAGGCTAAGGCACGCAGGCTAAGGCACGCAGGCTAAGGCACGCAGGCTAAGGCACGCAGGCTAAGGCACGCAGGCTAAGGCACGAGGCTAAGACGCAGGCTAAGGCACGCAGGCTAAGGCACGAGGTTAAGGCACGCAGGCTAAGGCACGCAGGTTAAGGCACGAGGCTAAGATGCAGGCTAAGCACGCAGGCCAAGGCACGCAGGCTAAGGCACGCAGGTAAGTGCGGTAAGCAGGCTAAGGCACGAGGCTAAGGCACGCAGGCTAAGGCACGCAGGCTAAGGCACGAGGGTACAGGCTGCAGGCGCAGGCTAAGGCACGCAGGCTAAGGCACGCAGGTTAAGGTACGCAGGCTAAGGTACGCAGGCTAAGGTACGCAGGCTAAGGTACGCAGGCTAAGGTACGCAGGTTAAGGTACGCAGGCTAAGGTACGCAGGCTAAGGTACGCAGGTTAAGGTACGCAGGCTAAGGTACGCAGGTTAAGGTAAGTGAGTTAAGCTAAGCGGGTTAAGCTAAGTGGGTTAAGTTAAGTGGGTTAAGTTAAGCGGGTTAAGCTCAGCGGGTTAAGTTAAGTGGGTTAAGTTAAGCGGGTTAAGTTAAGCGGGCTAAAGACCTAATCGATTCTCTTCTCTCAGGCCACTCTGCTCGGAAACCTGAGCGGCCAGGAGCTCAAAACCATGGTGTCAACCAGTGAGCTGCAAAAGACCAAGGGCACAGTGAGGACACACACACACACACACAGACACACACAGACGCACACACACACACAGAGACACAGAGACACACACACACACACACACAGACACACACAGACGCACACACACACACAGAGACACACACACACACACACACACAGACACACACACACACAGAGACACACACACACACACACATACGCACACACACACACACACAGAGACACACACACACACACACAGACGCACACACACACACAGAGACACACACACACACAGAGACACACACACACACACACACACACACACACACACACACAGACGCACACACACACACACACAGACGCACACACACACACACACGCACACACACACACAGACGCACACACACACACACACAGAGACACACACACACACACAGACGCACACACACACACACTCAATTGAAATGTTAACTATAATTCAACTTTAAATCCTGAGTCCATTGAGATGAATCTCTTTTGTAATAAAACACATACATGACAACTCGTTTTGATTTGTGTGTGTGTCTGTAACTGTGTGTGTGTGTGTGTGTGTGTGTGTGTGTGTGTGTGTGTGTGTGTGTGTGTGTGTGTGTGTGCATTCAGTTTCTCCACAGGCTCACGGCGAGGGCCCTCATCAAGGACTACGAGGACGGCAGTCTGGACGCCGATGAAGCCGAACACGAGGTGCTCGCCGGGCGCCGCTTCTTCTTCTCTGACTGCGAGCGTCGAGACGTTCTGAGGAGTCGAGTCGGCCTCCATCACGGGTGTGAAACCCTGTGTGTGTGTGTGTGTGTGTGTGTTCTCCAGGGGAAGAAAGCGGAGCTGAAGCGCTTCATCGTGGAGCTGAGCACTGAGTTCTCCATCCTGTCGCAGTTCACCAGCTTCGTGGCCGTGGAGGAACGGGTGAGTCCCCCCCCCCCCCCCCCGCCGCCTCCCCCCCCTTCCCCCCCCGCCTCCCGTCGCCTCCACGGAAACACTCGTCTGCCTTGTTTTGAAGGACCCGGAGCAGGTGGAGGTGGGCTTCACCGACATCCCCAAGCTGATCTCGGAAGAGGACGTGGACTTCCTCCCCTACATGGGCTGGATCTCTCCTCAGGAGGAGGAGGAGGAGGAGGAGGAGGAGGAGGAGGAACCTATGGATGAGGACATGGCCTATTGCCTGGTAATGTCATCATGGGGGGGGGGGTCATGCTTTGCTGTCTGGTTGACTTCATGTCACATGTATGAGCTGATTGTGTCTCTGTGTTCCAGATGGATTCTCTTAAAGACTGTGGTCTGGTGAGTCCTAAGGATACGAGAGTCTGCTCATATCCTGAGATCAGCTCAGGCAGGAAGGAGAGATTCTTGTCCACATTGATCTTCACTGATTAAAGGGTGAATCAGCCATTGTTCTGAGCCCACTGGGTCGTTCCACCAGCCGACGGCTGGGTGCTTAACCAGGTAGGGTCTTTAATGGGGTCTTGGATACTCATTGTACGAAGACTTGGAGGATAAAGACCTTTCATTGGAGTCAAGACTCAAGGGATTAAGACCTAGAAGTCTTTGTTGGAGTCAAGACTCGGAGGATAGAGACCGAGGAGTCTTTCATTGGAGTCACGACTCGGAGGATAGAGACCTAGGAGTCTTTGTTGGAGTCAAGACTAGGAGGATAGAGACCTAGGAGTCTTTGTTGGAGTCAAGACTAGAAGGATAGAGACCTAGGAGTCTTTGTTGGAGTCAAGACTAGAAGGATAGAGACCTAGGAGTCTTTGTTGGGGTCAAGACTAGGAGGATAGAGACCGAGGAGTCTTTCATTGGAGTCAAGACTCGGAGGATAGAGACCTAGGAGTCTTTGTTGGAGTCAAGACTAGGAGGATAGAGACCTAGAAGTCTTTGTTGGAGTCAAGACTCGGAGGATAGAGACCGAGGAGTCTTTCATTGGAGTCAAGACTCGGAGGATAGAGACCTAGGAGTCTTTGTTGGAGTCAAGACTAGGAGGATAGAGACCTAGAAGTCTTTGTTGGAGTCAAGACTCGGAGGATAGAGACCGAGGAGTCTTTCATTGGAGTCAAGACACGGAGGATAGAGACCGAGGAGTCTTTCATTGGAGTCAAGACTAGGAGGATAGAGACCTAGGAGTCTTTTGTTAGTCAAGACAAGGAGGATAGAGACCTAGGAGTCTTTAATTAGTCAAGACTCGGAGGATAGAGACACAGGAGTCTTTCATTGGAGTCAAGACTATGAGGATAGAGACCTAGGAGTCTTTCATTGGAGCTCGTGCTTTGTTGATTCATTAATTATCCCTTTTATAACTTGCATGTGTCTCTGTGGGGGGGGGGGGGGGGCTTGTGCTTTGTTGATTCATTAATTATCCCATGTATAACCTCCAGGGGGATGACAATGATGAGGATGACGATGATGACGATATGGGTTATGGATTGTTTGACGAAACATCACACGAGGATGAAGAGCGTCCTCAGGCAGGGCCGGAGTGGGGCCACTTTTCAGCCCGGGAATCTCAGGCTCAAGACCAGCCCACTTCTTTCATGGTAGGCTATAGTGGAAATTGGATAAATGAAGCAACAGTTCAGCTCTTACTATCCTGTAGTTCTTTTATTAATACCATGGTCCAACAAATAATGTAACGGTTAAATACAACAATAATAATCCACTTAAGATGAGAAGTTAACAAAAAATATGCACAACATAAAAAAAGGCAGAAGGGCGTAGTAGGGGTGTCAGACTCAGATTAGGCAGGAGGCCAGATTTGTTGGAGTGAGACCTCATGGGGGCCGTCATGGTCATGGTCATTGTCATGGTCATGGTCATTGTCATTATCATGGTCATTATCATTGTCATGGTCATTGTCATTGTCATGGTCATTATCATTTTTCTGAGCAAACAATCCATATTGGTTCATCAAGTACTGTCATATACTGCTCTTTCTTAGAATATATAACTTTTGTCTTATCTGCTGCTCCGAAGCTACAAAGAAAAATTAAGAGTGATATTACTGCATACTTCAATATCAATATCAATAGTATATATCAATATTTGCATAATATTTGCAAAGTCTATGGATCGCCATATTTTGGGTGATATAAAAAGGCTAATATTTTAATTCAATTTAATATTTTGCTTGGGAATAGGTTGACAACGCTACAATGATATTAATCAAGGCTACAACGTTAGCCGAATAGTTATGTTGCTTATCATTAGGCCTTTGTCTCTCTTTACCAGTTGCCACTTGTGTTTGTCCTCTTGAAAATAAATCGGTAAGCTTGGCACATTTGGCAGCATCCTCCTCCAATGCCTTTCTTTTTTTCAACCTGGCTTTTCCAGCCCCTCCTGCCCTCTTCCTCCCGTCCATCCTCCCTGACGCGTATCGTTGCGGTCGGGCCGGCCCAGCTATCCGTAGCTGAGAAAACTTTTTGGAAAAGACGGCTAAGGACCGAACCAACTCTATTTTGGAGGGGTGAAGTTCTCCTCTCCCAAATTGAGTTGGTTGGGTTCCATAATGGACTGAACCAACTCTATTATTTGGGAGGGGTGAACTTCCTCGCATGGTACAACCCATGCAGAGGCTGCGGTGTCAGAATGCTGAACGTGTGTCGCCCACTTTAAGAGAAGATGGACTAACGTGACACATGTCAACAAATAAAATTCTCGACCGGCCCAGAAGTGAAGCGGCCCACCGGGAACTCTCCCGATTCTCCCGATTACCCACCCCGGGCCTGTCCTCAGGTAACGTCACGCGGTGGTGCCGTGAGGACAACGGGGAGCTCGTGTTTTGTTTGTTGATTTTATGAATCATCACGTTTTCTGACCTTCGTCTCTGTGGTAGGACGAGGACGATGATGTCACCCCTTCAGTTGAAGCTTAATAAATAACACAAATAAATAACACAAATAAAACACAAATAAATACACACATTAGGTAATAAATCCAGAATCAGCGTCACAGGCTCGTCTGTTGCGGTTCGGTTGATGGGAGGTGAAGAGTGATTTAGAGTTTTCTTTCTCTTCTTTTCTTTCTGGTAGAGTTGTTCTGTGGAGATGGACACGCCCCCCCTGCTGGTTTCTCCGACTCCTCTTTGTGCTTCTCCTCGATTCCCAGTGTTTACAATGCAATCCCGACCTGCTAGCTGCTTCTCCCATCATCCTCCTCCTCCATTCCAAGTTCTGCAAGGGCAACCGCAACTGTTATCCCAATCCTTCCATCCTCCTCCTCCTCCTCCTCCTCCTCCTCCTCCTCCTTCTCGCCCAGTTGGTTCTCCACTCAAGTGGCACCTTCTCCAGAGCTCAGAGTTGTCAGGGATGAGGCCTGTCAATCAAAGTGCCGGTCCACTCGGTCCACCCGATCCACTCGTTTCCAACTCGATGGAAACGATGAAGAAAAAGAAAATGATTTGTTCAATGGACGTTTGGGAACCATCTGTAGAAGGACTGTCTGCACCTGGTCATGTGACCTGGTCCCCTCCAGAACCTCTATCAGGGATCCGGGTCAAAGGACCGTCTGCACCTGGTCGTGAGACCTGGGCCCCTCCAGAACCTCAAGCCATGCTCAAGGCATCGTCTTCAAGTATGAGAGAGAGATCCAAAGGTTCTCAAAAACAACAACAACAACAATCACAACAACAAGAACCAGAAGAACCACAACCACAACTCAAACAATCACTAAAACTACAACAACAACAACAAGAATCACAACAACAAGAACCACAACAAAAACTACAACAACAACAAGAACCACAACAAAAACTACAACCACAACAACAACAACCGCCTGGTGGTATTTGGGGGTTGGGCCTGCCGCCCATGGCCGAGGCCTTTGGGGGTCGGGCTCAGCCCAGTTTTGATTCTGGTTCTGGTTTTGGTGGTTCCGGGGGGTTTCTGAGGGGACTCCCTTCCTTCTCCCGGGGGTCTGGAGCTCTGCGTGGCAGCGTGGCGACCTGGGGGACGCCGAGCGGTCTCCATGACGACAACAAGCGTCCGTCCTCAGACGCTTGTCCAGCGCCACGGGATCTACGCCACATTGAAAAGATGGAACGGTAAGAACGTGAACTGGAGGGTGTGTGTGTCCACCGTCTGTGTGTGTGTGTGTGTCCACCGTCTGTGTGTTTGTGTGTGTGTGTGTTTACTTGTGTGTGTGTGTGAGTCCTCCGTCTGTGTGTTTGTGTGTGTTTACATTTATGTGTGTCCTCCATCTGTGTGTGTGTGTCCACCGTCTGTGTGTGTGTGTGTGTGAGTCCTCCGTCTGTGTGTTTGTGTGTGTTTACATTTATGTGTGTCTGTCTGTGTGTGTGTGTGTGTCCTCTGTGTGTGTGTGTGTCCTCCGTCTGTGTGTGTGTGTCTGTGTGTATGTGTGTGTGTGTGTTTACTTGTGTGGGTGTGTGTGAGTCCTCCGTGTGTGTGTTTACATTTATGTGTGTCTGTGTGTGTGTCTGTGTGTGTGTGTGAGTCCTCCGTCTGTGTGTGTGTGTGTGAGTTTAGATGTGTGTGTTTGTGTGTGTATGTTAATATGCGATTGTGTTGTTTCAGGAAAGCGTCTCTTGACGTTCTGCAGATCAGATGGAAAAACATCTTCCAGATGCAACATTCAGTAAGATCATCAACAACAACAACAACAACAACATGTGATGTGTGGTGTATCAAATACAGATACTGTACTCAAGTTAAAGTACTCATACTAGTATGTGTGTGTGTGTGTGTGTGTGTGTGTGTGTGTGTGTGTGTGTGTGTGTGTGTGTGTGTGTGTTCAGGAGGGCTACTGGGAGTTGACCGCGGCCCTCGGGGATCTCGTGGACTTCAACGTGGACCTGTTCGCCAACGAGTTCCTGAAGAACCAGGGGATCCGGTCCCTCGGTGAGGACTCTCGGGACCAGGTCCTTCAGGGGGAACCGGTTCTGTTGGGGGAGAAGGCTCCACCCCCTGGAGGCGGAGCCTATTCATACTTAACTTAAAGACCATCAAGTCAGATGTGACGTGTGGACCGTAACACATATTACACATTACATACGGAGCTATATATATTTATATATATAAATAAATATATATGTTTATAAATATATTTAAATATCTATTTATTTATATATATATGTTTATAAATATATTTAAATATCTATTTATATATCTATAAATAAATATATATATATATACAAATAAATATATATGTTTATAAATATATTCAAATATCTATTTATTTATATATAAATATATATATATTTATGTGTATATATATATAAATACATACATATGTTTATATAAAAAAGATATATACAGTATATATATATTAAGTTAAATACATATTTTTTGATATATATATAAATAGATGTATATAAATATATATAAATATATATACATATATAAATGTGTGTGTGTGTGTGTGTGTGTGTGTGTGTGTGTGTGTGTGTGTGTGTGTGTGTGTGTGTGTGTGTGTGTGTGTGTGTGTGTGTGTGTGTGTGTGTGTGTGTGTGTGTGTGTGTGTGTGTGTGTGTGTGTGTGTGTGTGTGTGTGTGTGTAGGTGTGAGGGCCCACTCAGACATCCTGAGGCTGCTGGCCTCCCTCCTGGTCCTGCAGCTGATGCGGGTCCAGGACCTGACGGAGGGCAAACTGCTGCGCACCCTCTTCAGCCTGGAGGACCCTACTCCCCCCAGGTCGGTCCACAACCGATAAATACCACCTCCCTCAAACGCCTCACGATTGCAAACCTTGTGACGAAGCGGTCCCGTGACCTTTGAAGTAACCCTCTCCTCTGCGGCCCCAGGCCGGCGCGGTGGGCGGCGGTGAAGCGGGCCGTGGACTGGGTCTGCTGGGCGGATCGCCAGTACCCCTGTGTGTGCAGCCGGCTGGAGTTCGGGCGGAGCTGGGAGACCTCCACCCGCCAGCTGCTCGGCCTGCAGGCCTTCCAGGGCCTGCCGCCCTCCTCGGCCCTCAGGGGCCTGAAGCTGCAGAGGGCCGAGCGCCGACTGCTGGGCTTCTGAACCACTCTGGGGGGGGGGGGTGATATTACATTGATATACATATAATACACACAGTTAATTGGTTACATATTTTTTATTTATATATATATATATTAGGGCTCTGAAACGATTACAAATTTTAATCAGGTTAATCACAGGTTTCTGTGGATTAATCATGATTAATCACATATTACCGATATTCTCGGTATATTTTTGTGAGAACATAAAGATTTATGACAAAAGACGGATATATACATTTATACACAGGGATGCACATAACTTGCTCACCAGATGCGCGCGCGAGCCAAGAAGAGTTGTTGGGGGGGGGGGGGGTGCAAGTGACTTTCTTTCGTCCCGATGTGCGCGCACACGCCGGCATCCGAGCTCTGCGGCGCGAGACGGAGATCGGAGTCGTGTTAACGCGACACTAGAGACAGAATGACATGCTGCTGGTTAGAGACGACCAACAACAGACAGATTGGAAGCTCATTCTGCGCATGCGTTAAATGCGTTTAAAAAAACAACTAATTAATTTAAGTAATTTAATCATAACGCGTTAACGCGTTATTTTTCACAGCACTAATATATATATTATATATATATCATATTTATATGGGTATATATATATTATATATAGGTATATATATTATATTATATATGATATATATCATATGTATACTTATATAATATATACATACATATATATAACATATAATATGTTAAATATGTATATTAAATACATATATATATATACACACCTATATATATTATATTATGTTCATATATATATATATTAAATACATAATGCATTTCTTGTCGATGTTTCAGTTTGTCACAATCAGAGTACAAATTTAAATAGTTGCATAAAATCTGAACAATCTGAACTATTAGCGAAGTACAAAACTTTATTCAATGTTTTATCTCATTACTTACCACCCGAAAAGTGAAGGATTCTGAAATGATGTCATCTTTCATGTGTTTATGATCAGTAGCTTCCAAATTACAGGAAACAAAGAAAGACGTTAGCGTTGTCCTGCTCTGTGTGTGTAATCAAGAACAGAATTAAAATCTATTAAAATGTTCTTCGGGTGTCTTCAGCTCTCTTCTTTGAAACCTGCACCATGAGAAATTCTGTCGAGTTGCAGAAAGACCACCGTTTGGATATCTGGGGTGAGATCTCACACCTGCAGTACCGCTCGTGGCCACAGGCGCCGCCAAAGACAACAAATCAGACGTCAAAATTGTAACTTGCTGTTTTTTTTCGTTCAAATATTTTTCTTTTACTGTTCAGCAAAGAGACTGAGCATTTCTCACAATGGATATGATGGGTTTTTAGCACAGGTATCAATAAAAATGTGGAGCGACCATCGACCAATCAGACGCGTCGTTACATTCTCACTGATCGAGGTAAAAGATCCTGAAGCATTCTGGATTCTTTTGGGGGACAGACCAAGTTCCAGATGTGTTCTGAAAGTTTTGTGTATATATATATAAATATATGTGTATGTATATATATATATTTATATATATGTATATATATATATATATTTATTGACACATATATATATGTTGGCGTATATATATGTGTATTTATATATTTATATATATATACAGTTTATATGTATATAAATATATATTTATATATATATATGTTGGCGTGTATATGTGTGTATATATATTTATATATATATTTATATATATATGGGCATATATATATATATGTATTTTGTATTGTTTTATTTATTTATTTGTCTCTTTTGTGAAAAGTGCTCCAGACTTCATCATCGTTCATATTATTATTTTTGCGCTAGTTCCCTGAGGAGTTGACGTGTTGAGGCTCCGCCTCCTTGACTCCACCTTGAGTAAACTGATGAATGAAACCGGAGCCATTGTTATTCTTTTTGCCGTAATGTTTAAATACTTGTTCCCCCAGCGGCCGCTCACACACAGGCAACAATAACATCTAATATAGTCGCATAAAGTTTCCACCTGTTTTTTACAAGAATAAAAATAAACGATGTCGCTCTTAACGCATTAATCATATTTAATCAGCGGTAGCGTCCACCTTTTTTAAAATATATTTTAATAAGGAGCACGAGCACACACCTTTGAGGTAATATTGACTCACGGCGTGGCTCTGTGTTTTAAAGCGGCGCTCTGTGGGACCGGAGACGACACGGCGGAGCGGCTCCGGAGGAAATGGCGTAGACCGGACCACGACCGCGGCGCCGGAGAATCGGACCAGCGACCATGGCGACCCTCGGGCAGATCGTCTTCTGCAGGTGGTTGAATACCGAGCGTAGCGGCAGTCCTGGGGTCCTGGGGTGTTTCTACGTACTTTCCTATGGAAGTATTGTACTTTGTACTCGTTTGTTGTAGCAGTCGAGATGTGCTGCTGTCTGTCCAGGTTGAAAACATAACGTTTAGTTCATTATTGACGTCTCGTTTCTGTGTCGAGTTTGTTGACGGTTTCATTTCAAAAACAGTTTAAGACCAAAAGAGGTGAAATGATCCAATATTTCACCAAAAAGAAAAAAAGGTAAGAAGTGTCCCTGTGAGGTTTATTGTGTGTCCTTTTCAGGGGCCCCGTCCCTCAGGTTGGGAACCACAGGCCTAAACTACCAGCCTTTATGTCACAGTCTAATATAAATGTAATAATAATATATATTCGGTCATCGGTGTTTGTTCTGCACAACGTTTGGTGCTTTAAGTAAATGTATAATCATACTTTTAAAATGTTTACAGTCAAAGCTTCTTAAACTTTATTTTATTTAGTTAACACTTCCCTGTGTTTGTGTCTCTGCGTTCAGCATGATTACCCTCATCATCATATTCGGGGCGGCCATCATCCTCATCTTAGCCTTGTCCTTCTCAGGTAAGTCCTGACATGGATTCCTGGTGAGAACCTGTCAGACAAGCCTGAGGGCACACGAGGTGTGGTTAAAACACACCAGAAAGTGTGTTTGTGTGTGTGTGTTTGTGTGTGTTTCCTTCTGTGATGATTAGGCTATCCATCATTTCTACATAATAAGGTGACATTAAGACACAGTGTTGGTTTAAGGTACTGGTCCTTTAAGGCTTAAAGGAACAGTACCGTAAACTTGAAGGTACTATTCCTTTTCGGCCCTGGTGGAGGGTTGATAATTGATCATTTTAAGCACACAGTCTTTAAAAAAAATTCCAGCTTGGTTTAGGCAACGTTGAATGCTTAGGTTTCCTCTTTTTAGTTACATTTTATAAAAATAATGTTTTTTGGGTTAAAATAATGACGAAAGTGACTTAAGTTACTTAAGTTTTACAAGTTACGTGACAAATAAATCAATGTTGACTTCACGTTTCTGTCTGTCGTCAAACTGTTTATCATATTTTGTTTTCTGTAACTTTATTCAGGAATATTTTATCTATATATCTAATATTTTATTGACGTTTTACATTTGTTTCCGGAAGATATTAATGACTTAACGTCGTGACTTTGGTGTTGCTGTTCGAGAAATAAATATTTAGTTATATCTAAAACATTTATTATATTGATCCTGTTTTAAATTATATATACAGTATATATATATATATATATATTTATATTTATAAATATTTTTATATAAATATTATAATTATATATATATATATATAATTATATTTATATATATATAAATATAATTTATTTATATATCCTTATCGCCGCCGTACTTTTCCTTGAAAGGGGGGGTGAGCTGAGGGGTATTTACTTGCTTGCAATCTGCCACCTCACCACTAGATGGCACTAAATCTCCTTTCAATAGAATTGTGACACTTGATTGATCGTGAGGGGGGGGGGGGGTTCTGGTCCCACAGGACAATTGTCGGAGGTGAAGAGCAACGACGTGA
The DNA here is from genome assembly GCF_029220125.1 of Pseudoliparis swirei. Classification (NCBI taxonomy): domain Eukaryota; kingdom Metazoa; phylum Chordata; class Actinopteri; order Perciformes; family Liparidae; genus Pseudoliparis; species Pseudoliparis swirei. The sequence continues at coordinate 23,067,672 of NC_079389.1, forward strand.
CGCCCGTCGCCAACCTCGGAGACGACCAGCTCCTCAGCTGCTTCCAGAACTCGGAGGTCAAGCCGGCCCAGTTCACAAACATGGCGGTCTCCTGGGAGAAGACGGGCCTGACGGGCTCCGTGTACCAGTACAGCGCCGGAGCCCCGACCCTCCTGGACCAGGCCCCGCAGTTCAAAGGGCGGACGCAGCTGTTCCCCGACGCCCTGTTGGCGGGCAACGCCTCCCTGCTGCTGAGGAGCGTGAGGCCCAGCGACGCCGGCGAGTACACCTGCAGCCTGAGCTCCAGCGCGGGCAGCGGGCGGGTCAAGATCCAGCTCCAGACTGCAGGTACGGGGGGGGGGGGGGGCAGGTGAGGCCTAGTTATCTCAGGGGCTGTTTCATGACCGTCTGCTCCGTATCGCCTCAGCCTACTCGGCCCCCGCATTTAGCCTCGAAAGCGGCGCCCTGGTGGCCGTGGCTCCCCGCTGGTTCCCCAAACCGCGCGTCGCGTGGTCGGACTTCTTCGGGACCGTCCTGAACGGGAGCACGAGCTTCGTGGAGAGCTCCGTGGGCGTTTTCAAGGTCGTCAGCGCGCTGCGGCCGATCACCGTGGGCGAAACGTACACCTGCAGGATCCAGAACGACCTGGTGACCGGCGTCTCGAAAGCCACCGTGACAGGTGAGTCAGAGGTCAAAGGTCATTTAATTAACAGACTAATCAAACATATTTATGTGTTTATGTGTCAAATTGTATATTATATATGTTTAAGAAATGTAATAATTAAAATACATATATAGATTTAATTAGTTTGTGAATTGACTTTGTTTAAAAAAAAATTACATTTACAAAAACTATTTTTTACTGATAAAATCTATAAAAATAAAATTTTTATTTCTATAAAAGAAAATATTGTATTTATATTTACATACACACATTTTTTTGTATTAAATGTAATTGACAAACTAATTAAATCTATAAATATATATATATATGTTATGTTTAAAAAAATACATGTAAAAATAGATTACGAACAAAAAAACATATACAGGACTGTCTCAGAAAATTAGAATATTGTGATAAAGTTCTTTATTTTCTGTAATGCAATTAAAAAAACAAAAATGTCATGCATTCTGGATTCATTACAAATCAACTGAAATATTGCAAGCCTTTTATTCTTTTAATATTGCTGATTATGGCTTACAGCTTAAGAAAACTCTAAAATCCTATCTCATAAAATTTTAATATTTCCTCAGACCAAGTAAAAAAAAAGATTTATAACAGCTGAGTGTTTGTCAAGGCTCAGGAAACCCTTGCAGGTGTTTCGAGTTAATTAGACAATTCAAGTGATTTGTTTAATACCCTACTAGTATACTTTTTCATGATATTCTAATATTTAGAGATAGGATATTTGAGTTTTCTTAAGCTGTAAGCCATAATCAGCAATATTAAAAGAATAAAAGGCTTGCAATATTTCAGTTGATTTGTAATGAATCCAGAATGCATGACATTTTTGTTTTTTGAATTGCATTACAGAAAATAAAGAACTTCATCACAATATTCTAATTTTCTGAGACAGTCCTGTATATATATATTTAATTCGTTTGTTAAATTAAATAGTTTAAATTTGTGTTATATACATACAATTTCTTTTTTTAAACTAATTAAATATATATATATTTGTATATATATATATAATTATATATTAGATTTAATTATGTTGTATATATCTATAATTTTTTTAAACTAATTAAATAATATATATATATATATATATATATATTTTATGAGTATATTTTTTAATATTTGAGTCTCTTTGTATTTAGCAGGTTCTGGTGTTGAAGCGAAAACATACTTCACCTTCAACGCTGCATCGTCCCTCCTGACATCAACACACCTGAGCATGATGACCAGTGTGCTCTGCATCTATTATCTCACCTAGTCACACACACACACACACACACACACACACACACACACACACACACACACACACACACACACACACACACACACACACACATACACTCCATCTGGGCGTGAATGCTTTATTTATTACGGTGGGCGTTGTTACAGTGTAACAGCATTTTCTCAGCATTTATAAATATACATATTATTATTGATATCTATACTGTCTGTACATCAAAGAGGATGAACTGCAGGACAATAATAAAACAATATAAACGTGTGCAGTGATCATGTTATAGACGTATCCTTGTGTTCATTAATAAAGTGAATTGTTCTGAAGAGGATTTGTTTCACAGTGTGTGACGTCAGAGGAGAAAATGGAGCTTTAAAAAAAAAAAAAAAAATCTAAATATTTAAATTCATTTTATTTTGTATATTCCATTATCACAAATATGAAGTATAAATAATAAGAATGAGCAACAGGGGAGAGTATACACATCCGGTTGGGTACACCCAGACGGGTCCGAAAAAGTTCTGGAAGTTTTAGGACCCGCCCCCTTGATCAGTCGACAGAGGCTTCCCATTGGTCGAGCAGTGAGTGAGGTGTCATATGTCCCAGGGAGCCCTGAACGCGGCCAACTTCTCCCAGGAAAAGTCGGACTTTGAAGCCCCGCGGTTCGGTGTGTGTTCACGAGGAGCCGGTTCGAGCCTCTTCCTGTCGGTCTGGACGGGTTCGAGGTCTCTTGTGATACCGGAGGTCTCCAAAAAAAACCGACAATGTCTCTGAGAGAAGACGCGGAGGAGTCGAAGTTGACCTCGGGGCAGCGCACCGGGGCTCCGGTGAACCGGAGGGCGGTGTGCGGCGGCTGCAACCGCCTGTACCGGGACCCGAAGATCCTCCCGTGTCTGCACACCTTCTGCTCGGACTGCATCAGCCGGCTGGAGCCCTTCTCGGTGTGCGCGCGCGGTGGGAGCGGCGGGAGCGGTGGGAGCGGCGGGAGCGGCGACGCGGTGGACGGGCACCGCACTGGCGTCACGGTGCTCTGCCCCCACTGCGACTCCGAGGTGGACATCCCGCCGTCGGGGCCCGCGGGCCTGAGCACGGACCACCTGGCCCTGGACCAGGTGTTCCTGGAGGCCCTGCGGGCCGGAGGGCCTCTGGGCTGCGACCTGTGCGGCGAGGGCGGCGCGGAGAGCCGCTGCGACGTCTGCTGCGTCCACCTGTGCGCCTTCTGCTGCCAGGCGCACAGGTACTCTACTGGGTTCTATTGTTCTATTGTATCATGTCAGGGCCACAGGTGGTCTACTCTACTGGGTTCTATTGTTCTATTGTATCATGTCAGGGCCACAGGTGGTCTACTCTACTGGGTTCTATTGTTCTATTGTATCATGTCAGGGCCACAGGTGGTCTACTCTACTAGGTTCTATTGTTCTATTGTATCATGTCAGGGCCACAGGTGGTCTACTCTACTGGGTTCTATTGTTCTATTGTATCATGTCAGGGCCACAGGTGGTCTACTCTACTGGGTTCTATTGTTCTATTGTATCATGTCAGGGCCACAGGTGGTCTACTCTACTGGGTTCTATTGTTCTATTGTATCATATCAGGGCCACAGGTGGTCTACTCTACTGGGTTCTATTGTTCTGTTGTATCATGTCAGGGCCACAGGTGGTCTACTCTACTGGGTTCTATTGTTCTATTGTATCATGTCAGGGCCACAGGTGGTCTACTCTACTGGGTTCTATTATATACATCACCACAGGTCGAGTCTCTTCTAGTTTACTATGTTCTATTATCATGTCATAACCCCCCCCTCTCTCTCCCCCCCTCTTTCTCCCCTCCCTCTCTCTCTCTCTCTCTCTCCCCCCTCCCCCTCTCTCTCTCTCTTTACCCCCCCCCCCCCCTCTCAGGCGTCAGAAGCGGACGGCGTGCCACTCCGTTCAGCGCCTGGAGGAGCTGAAGTCGTGCGGTCGCCTGCGGCGCCCGATCCTCTGCTCGCTGCACCCCGGCCAGGAGCTCCGCCTCTTCTGCCCGCCGTGCGACCGGCCCGTCTGCCTGGAGTGCGCCGCCACGCTGCACCGCGACCACGGCGGCCGGCCGGCCCGCGACGCCGCGGAGCGCCACGGGGGGCGCATCCGGGACGTGGTGGCGGCGAGCCTGAGGCCTCGCATGGAGCGCCTGAAGGACGCACTGCTCCAGGTCAGAGACACACAATGACCTCAGAGAGACACACAATGACCTCAGAGACACACAATGACCTCAGAGAGACACAATGACCTCAGAGACACACAATGACCTCAGAGAGACACAATGACCTCAGAGAGACACAATGACCTCAGAGACACACAATGACCTCAGAGAGACACAATGACCTCAGAGAGACACACAATGACCTCAGAGAGACACAATGACCTCAGAGAGACACAATGACCTCAGAGAGACACAATGACCTCAGAGAGACACACAATGACCTCAGAGAGACACAATGACCTCAGAGACACACAATGACCTCAGAGAGACACACAATGACCTCAGAGAGACACACAATGACCTCAGAGAGACACACAATGACCTCAGAGAGACACACAATGACCTCAGAGAGACACACTGACCTCAGAGAGACACAATGACCTCAGAGAGACACACAATGACCTCAGAGAGACACACAATGACCTCAAAGAGACACACAATGACCTCAGAGAGACACACAATGACCTCAAAGAGACACACAATGACCTCAGAGACACACAATGACCTCAGAGAGACACACAATGACCTCAGAGAGACACAATGACCTCAGAGAGACACACAATGACCTCAGAGAGACACACAATGACCTCAGAGAGACACACAATGACCTCAGAGAGACACACAATGACCTCAGAGAGACACACAATGACCTCAGAGAGACACACAATGACCTCAGAGACACACAATGACCTCAGAGACACACAATGACCTCAGAGAGACACACAATGACCTCAGAGAGACACACAATGACCTCAGAGACACACAATGACCTCAGAGAGACACAATGACCTCAGAGAGACACACAATGACCTCAGAGACACACAATGACCTCAGAGAGACACACAATGACCTCAGAGACACACAATGACCTCAGAGAGACACACAATGACCTCAGAGACACACAATCACCTCAGAGACACACAATGACCTCAAAGAGACACAATGACCTCAAAAAGACACACAATGACCTCAGAGAGACACACAATGACCTCAAAGAGACACACAATGACCTCAAAGAGACACACAATGACCTCAGAGAGACACACAATGACCTCAGAGAGACACACAATGACCTCAGAGACACACAATGACCTCAGAGAGACACACAATCACCTCAGAGAGACACACAATGACCTAAAAGAGACACAATGACCTCAAAAAGACACACAATGACCTCAAAAAGACACACAATGACCTCAGAGAGACACACAATGACCTCAGAGAGACGCACAATGACCTCAGAGAGACACAATGACCTCAAAAAGACACACAATGACCTCAGAGAGACACAATGACCTCAGAGAGACACAATGACCTCAAAGAGACACACAATGACCTCAGAGAGACACAATGACCTCAAAGAGACACACAGACCTCAGAGAGACACACAGACCTCAGAGAGACACACAATGACCTCAGAGAGACACACAATCACCTCAGAGAGACACACAATCACCTCAGAGAGACACACAATGACATCAAAGAGACACAATGACCTCAGAGAGACACACAATGACCTCAGAGAGACACAATGACCTCAAAGAGACACACAATGACCTCAGAGAGACACAATGACCTCAAAGAGACACACAATGACCTCAGAGAGACACACAATGACCTCAGAGAGACACAATGACCTCGAAGAGAGACACAATGACCTCAAAGAGACACACAATGACCTCGGAGAGACACACAATGACCTCGGAGAGACACACAATGACCTCAGAGAGACACACAATGACCTCAAAAAGACACACAATGACCTCAGAGAGACACACAATGACCTCAGAGAGACACACAATGACCTCAGAGAGACACAATGACCTCAAAGAGACACACAATGACCTCAGAGACACACAATGACCTCAAAGAGACACACACTGACCTCAGAGAGACACACAATGACCTCAGAGAGACACACAATGACCTCAGAGAGACACACAATGACCTCAGAGAGACACACACTGACCTCAAAGAGACACACAATGACCTCAGAGAGACACACAATGACCTCAGAGAGACACACAATGACCTCAGAGAGACACACTGACCTCAAAGAGACACACAATGACCTCAAAGAGACACACAATGACCTCAGAGAGACACACACTGACCTCAAAGAGACACACACTGACCTCAGAGAGACACACAATGACCTCAGAGACACACAATGACCTCAGAGAGACACACAATGACCTCAGAGACACACACAATGACCTCAGAGAGACACACACTGACCTCAGAGAGACACACAATGACCTCAAAGAGACACACAATGACCTCAGAGAGACACAATGACCTCAGAGAGACACAATGACCTCAGAGAGACACACAATGACCTCAGAGACACACAATGACCTCAGAGACACACAATGACCTCAGAGAGACACACAATGACCTCAGAGAGACACAATAACCTCAGAGAGACACACAATGACCTCAGAGAGACACACAATGACCTCAGAGAGACACACAATGACCTCAGAGAGACACACAATGACCTCAGAGAGACACAATGACTTCAGAGAGACACAATGACCTCAAAGAGACACGCAATGACCTCAAAGAGACACACAATGACCTCAGACTGAATTTATTTCACACTCTTAATAAAACACTCTACAGGTGGACGTTTCCCAGGATGCTTTGCAGGCCCGCGTGGACGCGACGGCCAATGAGGTGAGGGCGTTCTCCCGGGCGTACGCCAGCGCTGTGGAGGCCCACTGCCGGTCTCTGCTGCAGCGCCTGGAGGAGTTGCGGGTGCAACGCCGGTATGACGCATATCAGGAATCTCCTGAGTCACAGTGTGTTTAATGTTTTAGAATGTATAAAAATTAAAATGGTTATGTTTTAATTTATATTATAATTATTATCATTATTATTTTTTATTGCTTTATTTTTTTGGATTTTAAAACATTAGTTATAATTTTACTGTTCATTTTTTATCATTTAATTTTTTAAATGTTTTTTAAATAATATATTGATGTTTTATTTAATTATTGTATTTTATTATTTTAAAATAATGTTTTAAAACAATATTTTAATGTTTTATAATTATTATTTTCTGTTTTATTTTATAATATCATTTTATTATTTTATAAATGTATTATTTAATGATTTCATGATTTCACTGTTTCTCTGGCAGTAACCAGCTCCACCTGCAGAGGGCGCAGTTGCAGCAGGCCCTGCTGGACGTGGGCGGCGGCGTGGAGTTCGCCGAGCGGCTGCTGAGCTGCGGCTCCGACGCCGAGATCCTCGCCGCCAAAGGAGTGACGCTGAGGAGGCTGACCGGCCTGCTGGAGGCGGGCTATGACCCCCGCCCGGCGGACGACGCCGGCGCCGGCATCAGCTTCGTGGCCGACGAGCCGGCCGGCGAGGTGGACGGATACCCGCTTGTCGGCGTGGTCAACGCCACGACGCTGGACCCCAGCAGGTGCACCATCGAAGGGGAAGGTGAGCTTCAGGTGACCTTCAGATGACCTTCAGATTATTGTGTTTGATATTATGTAATTATATATATATTAGTTAGTTTAATTTGTTCCAAAAAATTATATATATAAAATTACAACATTTTATATATATATATATGATATTTAATTTGTCAATTGTTTTATATGGAACAGTATTCCAGAGATTTTTTGTGAGCTACTTTATCTTAAATAGAATAATTATAATAAATATAATCCTTTTCAACGCCATTCAATCTTGATTTTTCAAGATTGATTAGGTTAATTATAATAATTTTAAATGACAAAAAAAGATTTGTTTTTATTTCCAAAATCCACAATTTATTAATCATAATTCTAATTTATTTAACACCATGAATGAGAGCTGCAAAGAAACATCAAATATTTGTCAACTAGAATAATGGGTGATGGTGGTGTGGGTGGTGTGTGTGTGTGTATGTGTGATGGTGTATGTTTGGTGGTGTGTGTGTGTGGGGGGGGGGGGGGGGTGGCGGCAGTTAAAGACGATTGTTAACCTTCTCGGGCGCGTCAGCTCTAAGAATGAAAGAATTCCTGTGAGGAGGAATGTGGAGGAGACCCAACAGGCCCGAAGGGAAGGAAACAGAGGGAAGGAAACAGAAGGAAGAGAAGGGAACAGAGGGAAGGAAACACAGAGGGAAGGGAAGGAAACAGAGGGAAGGGACACACACGCACGCTGTGTTAAAGATGCAGTGTGGAGGATTATGTGGCGCCATCTAGCGGTGAGGTTACAGATTGCAACTGACTGTAACTATCACACACACACACACAGACTCACACACACACAGACTCACACACACACACAGACTCACAGACACACAGACTCACACACACACAGACTCACACACAGACTCACACACACACAGACTCACACACACACACACACACACAGACTCACACACACTCACACACATACACACAGTCTCACACAGACTCTCTCTCACACACACAGGTGTTTTAGACAGATTACAAGCGAAAAATATCAATGCAACTATTGTTGTTGTTGTTGTCCATGGGGCAGAAACATAATTAGAGTAACCAGATGCTGCTGGGAAAACAACAGATGTGACGCAGATCGTTAGTGACGCAGCGCCTGATGGAGTCCGACATAAATCACTGATATCAACAACAACAACAACAACACCACCGCTGATGAATATCTTCAGTTAACAGTTTAATAAGAGAGGAGGGCTTCAAGATGTCTCCACCAATAGGAGGAGGGCTTCAAGATGTCTCCACCAATAGGAGGAGGGCTTTAAGATGTCTCCACCAATAGGAGGAGGGCTTTAAGATGTCTCCACCAAAAGGAGGAGGGCTTTAAGATGTCTCCACCAATAGGAGGAGGGCTTTAAGATGTCTCCACCAATAGGAGGAGGGCTTTAAGATGTTTAAGAGGACTACGTTCTGTACACATCTCCCTCTGACCCCTGACCTCTGACCCCTGCTGCTGCCCACAGGTCTACGGCGGTGCGTTCAGGGCCAGCGGGGCCACTTCACCCTGGTGTGCCGGGACTCTGCCGGGGAGCGGGTGGAGCGCGGTGGCGAGCCCGTCCTGGTCTCTGTTGTCCACAAGGAGGCCAAGAACTGGTGGGTACTCTCTGGAGGTCTACAGAGGACCCCCCAGACCCCCATGCTCTGTGCACCCTTTAAGGACCTCCCCTAAATCCCCGCAGTACCTTGTCAACAACGTTGAGGGAACACAAACGTAGAGCATCAAACATGGCGTCATGCTACGGCGTCTTCACGTCTGTAAGATGGAGTCAGAGTTCATAGTTTATAACTTGTTGTCTTGTTCTCCTCTGATGACGTCGTCCTCCGATGACGTGCTCTTCCTCCGATGACGTCCTCTTCCACCGATGACGTCCTCTTCCTCCGATGACGTCGTCCTCCTCCTCCGATGACGTCGTCCTCCAGCGCGGTGGAGGCGGCGGTGCTGGCCCTCAGCGACGGGTCCTACAGAGTCTCGTACACGCCGGAGGAGCTGGGAGCGTATTCAGTCTGTGTCTGTGTGGGAGCTCAGCACGTCAAGGTACTTTATTTATTCATGGCTTATTGTTGAATATAATGGTATATATATATAATTACTGAACTTTATTTATTTATGTATTTATTATTTAACTTAATTTATTCATGTATTTATTATTGAATATAATGGTGTATATATATATATACATATGCATTTATTGAACTTTATTTATTTATGTATTAATTATTGAATATAATGGTAATTATATTTATATGCATTTATTAAACTATATTTATTCATGTTTCTATTATTGAACTTTGTTTATTTATGTATTTATTATTTAACTTTATTTATGTATGTATTTATTATTGAATATAATGGTGTATATATATATATATACTAGGGCTGTCAGCGTTAACGCGTTAATCTATGCGATTAATTTGGCGGCGTTAACGCACTAAAATATTTTAACGCAACTTTGTTTACTTCCGGTGTTCGTTGAAGTTTTTACACTCAAACCGAGTGTCAAACCGCGGCAGTACGGTTTAACACTGTTTCCGTTTTTAAAACAATTATTTTTCCGCGAAAATAAGGAGCAGAAATCAGTTTAAACTCGTGGATGAATCAGTCGGGTTTCCTCCTGCTCCTCCTTCCTCCCGTCTCCCCCTCTGACACACAGAGGAACGGAGGGGCGACGTGTCGGGGGACGCGGCGCGGAAAGAACTCGTCACACGAAACCTTCAACGTGATTGGTCAATCCGTTTGTCTGTCAATATTTTGGGGAAAAAACAACCAATGAACACTCAGTAAATCACAAAGGCCCTCCCACCTCACAGGTGAGGCTCATTAGCAGCCTGTCAGTCAGAGAGCAGAGAACACGGCACCAGGACAATGAGGCTCATTGAATAGAGCTGAGATTGTTCTGGAATGTTTGATGTATAACACGTGGGGGTGTGTCACATGCAAACGCCTTTAAAAGGTGAATGTTGTTGTTGTTGTAAAATGTATAAAATGCCCCCAGCCTCCAGAGGGTGAACGTGACATATGTGAATGTCAGTCAGTTACCAAGGCCACTGGTTCTGCTGTTCAGTGGTAAAGATGACAGGACCAATGGGGTCTCAATTTACTTCTTTTTTTTTTTTACTAATCTGATGTTTCACTGAAGAAACAATTTATCATCCACAATATTAAATACCTCGCTGGCACTTTATAGGTAGGAGCCTCTTTGAAAACACAGCTCTGTGTGAAGTTTGGTCTTTAAAAAGAATGAACTTTTAACTTTTAACTTTTAATTGCGATTAATCGCGATTAATTAATCGCAATTCCAAAATGTGCGATTAATTAGTTAATTTTTTTTAAATCGATTGACAGCCCTAATATATACATATGCATTTATTGAACTTTATTTAATTATGTATTTATTATTGAATATAATGGTAATTATATTTATGTGTGTATATATATATATATTTTTTTTTGAGAATTATATTTATTTATTTATTATATTCAATAATAAATATATATTGCAGACAGACAGACAGACAGACAGACAGACAGACAGACAGGCAGGTAGACATACAGGCAGACAGGCAGACAGGCAGCTGACTGTCCCTCCCTCCTTCAGGGCTCTCCGTTCCTCCTCCATGTGACGAGGTCGTCGAGGCGTCATGGCGGAACGTTCCACTGCTGCTCCTTCTGCTCCAGTGGGGGGGCCAAGGAGGCTCGCTGCGGCTGCACAGGCACCATGCCAGGTACGGGGGCGGGGCCAATGGGAGAGGAGGAGGGCCTAAAGGGGGCTCCACCAATAGGAGAGGGGGTGGGCCTAAAGAGGGCTTCACCAATAGGAGAGGGGGAGGGCCTTAAGAGGGCTTCACCAATAGGAGAGGGGGAGGGCCTTAAGAGGGCTCCACCAATAGGAGAGGAGGAGGGCCTTAAGGGGGCTCCACCAATAGGAGAGGGGGAGGGCCTTAAGAGGGCTCCACCAATAGGAGAGGAGGAGGGCCTTAAGGGGGCTCCACCAATAGGAGAGGGGGTGGGCTCTACAACAGTTCACCTCTTGCCAGATCACCCTAACCCTTCTTATATTTTGTGTTTTTTTTATTTTTATTCTTGTGTGTTGCTGCTACTGACTCGACAAATTTCCCCTTGGGGATTAATAAAGTATATATCTATCTATCTATCTATCAATAGGAGAGGAGGAGGGCCTTAAGGGGGCTCCACCAATAGGAGAGGGGGTGGGCTGTAAAGCCCCATTATGTAGTTTTTCCCTTTTAGCGCCCCCTTCAGTTTTTGAGGTATTTAACGTTTACTTCAGTGTCGTAAATACCCAGTTACGATAGATGCAGCCCGGTTGAAGCAATCCGGCGACTGTTTCTATTTTGGATTTATACCAACGGGCGGGATCACGAATACGAAGACTGCGCAGGAACACTGAACTGGGCCAGCACCTACCGGACTAGGGTGAAGTAGCGCGGGGATTGAACGCGGCGCCGCCACGTTCCGCCTGGTCGGTCAGCTGTTTGCCGGCTTTTGGTGGGAGGAGGTGGGGGGGGTGCGTGTGCAGTCATTTACTTTTGTTTTGGGGGACTGCAAAGACTTTGGGACTGTCGGGATCCGGGGATTATACTTCGTTTTGAGTGGGTTTGATTGTTTGTAGTGTATGTGTTCATTTTGGGGATTTCAGATGCATTGAATTTGATTTAATATAATAACATTTGGGTTTCCGCATATCGACTGTGTTTTTCTTTTACGACCATTTGAGCAGAGAGAGTTAACACCAGAATTCGCAGATCCGCCCATTCCCTTTTTTTGTGCGTATTGTACCTTTTCCCCTTGATTGAGTTGCTACGGGCGAATGAAACAACATAACCAAAAGAATGACAACATTTAGTTTAGATGAAATACCGATCGCGTTTTCAGCCTATATACGTTGTTTTCTAAATGTTTGAATGTGGAGTACGTGTGATCGAAAACAATATTGTAGACAACACCAAAAAGCTACATATTCATAATTTACATTGGAACGTGTAATTCATTACAAGAGACTTCGCTTGCTTCGCCCTTATCCTGTAGCTGCGAGCGTGGACTGGCACTATATGACATTGCGTAATCACTGCCAGAAAGCAGGTCGAAGTCCATCCGCCCCGGATCGGGCGGCTCCAGAATCCTACATAGCGGAGTTATTTCCCCACAGACCCCCGATGGCAACGGCGGAGCCGCAAATCGCCATATTAAAAGTCATTGTAGCGGCAAACATTTTTTCAAGCTGTTATTTTAAGGTACAATTGTTACATAGTGTTACTTTAAGAAGGCTCCACCAATAGGAGAGGGGGCGGGCCTTAAGGTGGCTCCACCAATAGGAGAGGGGGCGGGCCTTAAGAGGGCTCCACCAATAGGAGAAGAGGAGGGCCTTAATAAGTATCCATGACATAACCACATGCTAATAACTTTTTTAATATACTGTATACCTGTCTATCTGTTTTCCCATCTGCCTGTCTGTCTCTCTACCTGTCTGTCTCTCTACCTGTCTGTCTCTCTACCCATCTGTCTCTCTACCCGTCTGTCTCTCTACCTGCAGGCGGGTTCAAAGGCTGTGGTCACAGTCACAGAGGTCACCCTGGGAAGCCTCACTGGTCGTGTTGCGGCAGCACGACGGAGCAGTCCGAGTGTCTACCGCCCAGCGTGCTGAGGGCCGTGTCTCCTCGAGGACACCTGAGGACCGTGGAGCTGTGAGGAGATGAGGAGATGAGGAGATGAGGAGATGAGGAGATGAGACGAGGAGATGAGGAGACGAGGGCCGTGTCTCCTCAAGGACACCTGAGGACCGTGGAGCTGTGAGGAGATGAGGAGACGAGGAGATGAGGAGATGAGGAGATGAGGAGACGAGGAGATGAGGAGATGAGGAGACGAGGGCCGTGTCTCCTCGAGGACACCTGAGGACCGTGGAGCTGTGAGGAGACGAGGAGACTCCAGCTATGAGCTAACAGGTTTCCACCGTTCAGTCTAACCTTCAGTCGTGTTATTATATAACATTATATATTAATATGATATAACACTATATATTAATATGATATAACACTATATATTAATTCACAGATTAGACCTTTAATGGTTGTTAGTTGTTCACGGTGCCATGGTTTTATTTTATGAGGAGATAAATCTGTTTATTAATATCTTTTTAAACCTTAAAGCTGCTGATGTCAATGTTTCAGACCTTTCATGTCAAACTTGTTTCAATAGAAACATTTAACTGTTGAACTTTATTACTTTTATATTTTTCAGTCAAGGAGAATATATATTTTATACTGTAAAACACGATAATAATGCTGAGATATGTAAACAGTCATTCTTAATGTTCCACACCGACGCTGTGAAAGTACACGTTGTCATTAAGATGATTATTATTATTTCATCAAATATTCAGAAGTCATTGCCAACAAATATGCAGCCAAAATATGTATAATTAAATGCTAGTTACATAAGCTGTTATCGACTGTTTGTCTCTGTGGCGGGGGGGGGGGGGGGGGACAAGTGTGATGTTGAAACACTTGAATGTCTCGAAGTATTTATAAAACAGAAACTTGGAATAATTAAATTGAATGAGCAGACCTCCACAGTGAGGTCTGACCCAGAACGATAGATTTATACATCACTGTATACAACCCCCCCCCCCATCTCCCTAAATGCCTGCTTGTTAATAATTACTGAGATTTAAGTGAATTAATTCGAACCCCATGTAGAAATGACCCTGGCGTTAAGTTAATTGAGTAAGTCGTCCAGTTGATTTACAGAACGTGATGGATTGAGCATGACGTTCCCTCTCTCAACCACCAGGGGGCAGCAGAGAGCCACTCTTTATTTTTAAAAACGTCTTCATATGAACGTTTGATACCTGTCAAAGAAACCATCGCAGAGGAAGTTACACCGTCAGCAGAGCGGCCCTGCTCAGTCTCACACACACACACACACACACACACACACACACACACACACACACAGAGGACCTCATAAACCTGCTTCACCCGCTACGAGCATCTCGTTGCTGCGATATCGTCTGACGGACGTCTTTGTTTTAGTTTGTTTTATCTTTTACATTTACTGCTTCTTGTGGAATTTGTATTCTTATTATTATTATGTGTTTGTTGCGTTTCAGTTTCCAGAGCAGGTTATGTAACCACCGACGACAGACAGACAGACAGGAGGTGAGGAGATGAAGGAGGTGAGGAGTTGAGGAAGAGATGAGTTGAGGAGGTGAGGAGATGAAGGAGGCGAGGAGTTGAGGAGGTGAGGGCTTTGGGATCCCCGTTCTTCAGGATCACTCGTGAGCTAACGTGGCCCGAGCCCTGTTTATTACCCATACTGCCGAGCTGCCTGCACGGTGACTCCCGTTCCCGCCGGCTCTCTTGGCGTCGCCCCGTTTCTCAGCTCTCTGCACGGAGCGAGGGAAGGACACCACACACGCTCAGATGGCGCCTCATCCACGAGGGCCAGAGGTCGCGGTGACCTTGTCGTTGACGCACGGCCCCCCGGTGACCTTGGCTCTGACGGCCCCCCGGTGGCTGTACGGTGAAATACAGCGTCTCACGACACACAAGGCTAAAGAAAGTCTTCATTGTGGGGGTGAAATGAGCCATCAATCCTTTCCCCGTCCAGAGAAGCGTCCCTCAGTGGTGACGAAGATGCAGAGCCCCCCCCACACACACACACACACACACACCTCCACACGCCCTCCTTCTCTGCAACTTGGCTGTGATTTGGAAACTGTCTTTTTCGTGTCCGCTCAGCTCTTTGTGTGTGTGTGTGTGTGTGTGTACTCAGTGATGGTTGTCTCTCTCCGATGAGACTTCACAGTTATTAGTTATTACGCCGCCGCCGCTAATTCTCCCTCCGATGGCGCCCCCTGTAAATCACCGGCGTCCCGGCGGTTGTTGCCGCAGAGCGAGAGGCGGCGGCAGCTCAAGGACCAGCTGATGGACACACACACACAGCGGAAACACACTGTGTGTGTGTGTGTGACCTCTCTCAATATTCGGCGGTGTCTCCGGGCCCGAAGACGAAGCACTCGATGTCAACGCCGCCCCCCCCCCAAAAAAGGAAATATTAAATGACTGAGTATATATATATATTAGTGCTGTGAAAAATAACGCGTTAATTCAATTACAGGTTTAACTAGTTATTTTTTTTAACGCATTTAACGCATGCGCAGAATGAGCTTCCAATCCGTCTGTTGTTGGTCGTCGGGACGAAAAAAAAGTCACTTGCAAAATGAGCTTCCAATCCACCACTTCAATCTGAACTCTGTCCGCTCTCATGCAGACGGTCTGTTCATCGGTAATGATCCTTCCGCAGGTTCACCTCCGGAAACCTTGTTACGACTTTTACTTCCTGTAGATCAGGGTCTCAACACGTCGATCGCGACCTGCCAGTCGATCGCGGCGTAGTGTTGGTAGATCGCATGACATTAAAGAGATTGGCCCGCCCCCTGACATGTTCTCTAGAGCACGTCTTTGTTCTTTTATTAAACTAAACGTCTGTTGTTGATCGTATCTCCACAGCAGCATGTCATTTCTGTCTCTTCGCGTTGCGTTAACACTTATCGATCTCCGTCTGCGCCACAGAGCTCCGTGCGCGCATCGGGACCGAGCAAAAAAAAAGTAACTTGTCAATCTGTCCACCTGTCCGGGCCGGTGAGGTTTCAGCTTTGCAGCGGTGTCCCCGCCGTCCCTTTCATCACGGCCCAGTTCATGAAGAAAACCCACACAGTCAGTTTGCCTCAGCAGCTGCTAGAGGAAGACTAGAGGCCTTTAGATTGTATCATGGTGGAGTTAATGGTTGACAAACAAGAGAAACATGTTCTGTTTAACCCTCCTGTTACCTTTACTTTACTAACATATTTTACCCTCGGGTCAATTTGACCCCAGCAATTAAAACCTCCAGAAAATTATTAGAATTAATATTGCTTCCCAAGTTTAAGTGTGAGGTACTTTATGTTTGTTTGTTGACTACCTAAATAGCCCTTTAAATAAATAAAAAAGTTGATATTTCTGATATGTTTGACACAGTGAAAAACAGCCTGGGGTCAAATTGACCCCAAAGAACACCGACATTAAACATTGAATGGGGTCAAATTGACCCGAAAGGTAACAGGAGGGTTAAACATTCTGTTTAGGATGAAGATGTATTAATGTTCCATATGGAAGAAAACTGCTAAATAACTGCTGAGTTGCAGCACCATTGTATAGAAGAATGTATAAATGTATATATCCGTCTTTTGTCATAAATCTCTATGTTCTCACAAAATATACCGAGAATATCGGTAATATGTGATTAATCATGATTAATCCACAAAAACCTGTGATTAATCCGATTAAAATTTGTAATCGTTTCACAGCCCTAATATATATATAAGAATATAACTATATATGAAGGTATATATATATATTCATATATATGTAGATATATATATATATATTCATATATATATTATACATTCCCTGGATATATATATCCAGGGAATGGAGCTGCTGCTGCTGCCAAAACAAAACACGACCAAGACGTCGGCTGAACGTTTCTCTCCATTAGAAGTTAATCAAAGATAATTAATTGAAGATATGGTGGTAAAGGTTAAAAGGTGTCGACATTTTTCCGAAAATGGTGCAAAAACATGAGAAACTTCTGCCGATGTTTATATTAAGTAATTATATACGAGCGATATCACCAATGACATCATTGGAAAGTGATTTATTTAGTCATGAGAAGCTGATGTTGCATTTTAACAAAGTTGTACAAAATAAATACTCGTAAAAATGTAATAAATAAATAAAATATATAATAAAATATATATATAAATAATACTAATAATAATATAAAAAAGAAGATATTTTTACTTTCAGTCCCTATGATGTAAGCTCTGAAACAATACAATAGATAAATAAAAATGTTAAATGTATATATACTATATTATATGTGTGTATATTAGGGCTGTCAATCGATTAAAAAAAATTAACTAATTAATCGCACATTTTGAAATTGCGATTAATTAATCGCGATTAATCGCAATTAAAAGTTCATTCTTTTTAAAGACCAAACTTCACACAGAGCTGTGTTTTCAAAGGGGCTCCTACATATACAGTGCCAGCGAGGTATTTAATATCGTAGATGATAAATTGTTTCTTCAGTGAAACATCAGATTAGTAAAAAAAAGAAAAGTATATTGAGACCCCATTGGTCCTGTCATCTTTAACATTGAACACAGCAGAACCAGTGGCCTTGGTGACTGACTGACATTCACATATGTCACGTTAACCCTCTGGAGGCGGGGCTCATTTTATACATTTTACAAAAACAAAAAAAATTCACCGTTTAACCCTAGTGTTGCCTTCGGGTCATTTTGACCCGAATCAATATTACACCCTCCTGCCGCCTTCGGGTTAATTTGACCCCATTCAATGTTTAATGTCGGTGTTCTTTCGGTAGTCAACAAACAAACATAAAGTGCCTCACACTTAAACTTGGAAAACAATATTAATTCTAATAATTTTCTGGAGGTTTTAATTGCTGGCGTCAAATTGAACCCAAAGGGTAAAATATGTTAGTAAATATAAAGGTAACAGGAGGGTGAAACATTGAATCGGGTCAAAATGACCCGAAGGCAACACAAGGGTTAAAAGTGTTTCCCTTCTTTTTAAAGACCAAACTTCACACAGAGCTGTGTTTTCAAAGAGGCTCCTACATATACAGTGCCAGCGAGGTATTTAATATCGTGGATGATAAATTGTTTCTTCAGTGAAACATCAGATTAGTAAAAAAAAAGAAGTATATTGAGACCCCATTGGTCCTGTCATCTTTAACATTGAACAGCAGCAGAACCAGTGGCCTTGGTAACTGACTGACATTCACATATGTCACGTTAACCCTCTGGAGGCTGGGGGCATTTAATACATTTTACAAAATAAATTAAATTCACCATTTAAAGTCTTTTGCATGTGACACACCCCCACGTGTTATACATCAAACATTCCAGAACAATCTCAGCTCTGAAATGAGCCTCATTGTCCTCGCGTCGTGTTCTCTGGTTCTCTGACTGACAGGCTGCTAAATGAGCCTTACCTGTGAGATGGGAGGTCCTTTGTGATTTACTGAGTGTTCATTGGTTTTTTCCCCCCCGAAATGTTGACAGACAAACAGATTGACCAATCACGGTGAAGGTTTCGTGTGTCGCGTTCTCTCCGCGCCGCGTCCCCCGACACGTCGCCCCTCCGTTCCTCTGTGTATCAGAGGGGGAGACGGGAGGAAGGAGGAGCAGGAGGAAACCCGACTGATTCATCCACGAGTTTAAACTGATTTATGCTCCTTATTTTCGCGGAGAAATTATTGTTTAAAAAACGGAAACAGTGTCAAACCGTACTGCCGCGATTAATTGCGTTAAAATATTTTAGTGCGTTAACGGGCCAAATTAATCGCATAGATTAACGCGTTAACGCTGACAGCCCTAGTGTATATATTAGGGCTGTCAATCGATTAAAAAAATTTAACTAATTAATCGCACCTTTTGAAATTGCGATTAATTAATCGCGATTAATCGCGATTAATCGCAATTACAAGTTAAAAGTTAAAAGTTCATTCTTTTTAAAGACAAAACTTCACACAGAGCTGTGTTTTCAAAGAGGCTCCTACATATACAGTGCCAGCGAGGTATTTAATATCGTGGATGATAAATTGTTTCTTCAGTGAAACATCAGATTAGTAAAAAAAAAAGAAGTATATTGAGACCCCATTGGTCCTGTCATCTTTACCACTGAACAGCAGAACCAGTGGCCTTGGTAACTGACTGACATTCACATATGTCACGTTCACCCTCTGGAGGCTGGGGGCATTTTATACATTTTACAAAATAAAATAAATTCACCGTTTAAAGTCTTTTGCATGTGACACACCCCCACGTGTTATACATCAAACATTCCAGAACAATCTCAGCTCTGAAATGAGCCTCATTGTCCTCGCGCCGTGTCCTCTGGTTCTCTGACTGACAGGCTGCTAAATGAGCCTCACCTGTGAGGTGGGAGGTCCTTTGTGATTTACTGAGTGTTCATTGGTTTTTTTCCCCCCGAAATGTTGACAGACAAACGGATTGACCAATCACGTTGAAGGTTTCGTGTGTCGCGTTCTTTCCGCGCCGCGTCACCCGACGCGTCGCCCTCCGTTCCTCTGTGTATCAGAGGGGGAGACGGGAGGAAGGAGGAGCAGGAGGAAACCCGACTGATTCATCCACGAGTTTAAACTGATTTCTGCTCCTTATTTTCGCGGAGAAATGATTGTTTTAAAAACGGAAACAGTGTCAAACCGTACTGCCGCGGTTTAAAAAAAAAAAAAAAAAACGCGTTAATTGCGTTCAAATATTTTAGTGCGTTAACGCGGCCAAATTAATCGCATAGATTAACGCGTTAACGCTGACAGCCCTAGTATATATATATACTGTATATATATATTTTTAAACAGAATATATTTCTTTAACTTTTAGTCCCTATGATGTAAGCTCTTTAACAATAAAATTAATACATACAAATATAAATAACTAAATATATATATGTATTATTTTTTATATAAATAATACATTTAAAAATGAATAATTTTTTTACTTTTAGTCCATGGGCTTTAAGCTCGGAAACACTGGAAACATCTTCTTTAATGCAATTAGATAATATATGTTCAAACTCCAGTTGAGAGGACCCCAAAAACCAAACAC
The DNA here is from genome assembly GCF_029220125.1 of Pseudoliparis swirei. Lineage (NCBI taxonomy): Eukaryota > Metazoa > Chordata > Actinopteri > Perciformes > Liparidae > Pseudoliparis > Pseudoliparis swirei. The sequence goes on from NC_079389.1 coordinate 23,088,003, forward strand.
AATGACATCATCGGTGATATCGCTCCTGATGGACGGAGATCCTCAAGAGCCACAGAAGACGCCATTCAACTGTTGAGTCGAGCGGCGACGTGGCTGTGCATGCACTCTCTGTTGTGTGACTTGTTGAACAGCGATTGTTTGTTTAATGGGTTTTTCTGTCCTGAACTAAACCGAAATATGACTATCAGTTTTCCTGTATGTAAGTATTTTCATTGCGGTCTTTAGAGCTCAGAGGACGACGGAAAGACATCGTGTTCTCACTTCTTCCATAAAATCTATATAAGTGTGCAAGGGGCCACTGCTGGGAAATGCTTATTAGTCTTATGAGGGCGACAAAGAACTATTTATTTCAATGCTCTCCTTGCTCCTGTTTTGCTCTTGCACCGGAAATGTTGCTGCCAAATGTCAGCCTCACTATGTTTTTGTCCTAATAAAAGCAACATAAGAAATAAACAGACAAAACAAACTCGATAGAACCCGTTAATATTTAGGCTGTTTGCTTGAAAATGTAGCAATGGATAATTATAGATTTCTTTGCCGGTTAGTTTGATGTTTATTGATCACTTGTTTACACTAGGCATGCACCACATTTCAGACATCAGTAATTCTAGTGGAGTAAAGTCAAGTTTTCTAGTATTTTCACTGGCAAGTGAACAGAATAACAATATTAGAACATTGTTCATCAGCAACAATCAATTAATATAATATATATTAATGTATTACTCACTACACTGGAGCCTTTAATTAGTGCTATTATTTAAATACTTTTTAACTATTTCTGCTTGAATAATATTCTCAATGCAGAACTAATATTTCTAACAGTATTTAGACTTTTCAACCACAACATTGAGTGGGAACATTAAGTATATTTACTAAAGTACTCTAGCCTAGCTAATCTTTTAACATTAATAATATATAGAAATAAAGCTACAAATAGAGCTGAAATAATAAGTCGATTAATCGATTGACAGAATATTATTTGGCAACTATTCGGATAATCTTATTAACAAGGTTTGGACTGAAGACCTGGGTCATTGTGATGGCGTCTCAATATTTTGAGAATATTTACAAACAAAACAATCCATGGATTGACGGAGAAAACAATCATCAGATTAATCCAGGATGAAAATTACCATTATGATGTTTACAAAATGAGCTACAACTCAAACATCAGTAAAATATAGCCTTTTATTACATTAATGCATGAGTTATGATAATGTAGGAGTCAGAAGGGACATTTTTCTTTTGCCACTTTAAATAGATTTTAATTAATTATCCTTATATTCTTTTACTTAATTAACAGGTTCAATGCAGGATTTTTTTTTCTTTTTTCGAGTATTTCTTTAAAAAAAACTGTTTTATAGCCTATATTGGTATTTTGTCAAGAGATGTGAATACTAGGGAGTGGCAACAAATTTGAGCTAATCAAGTGAAATAACGCATCGCACAGCTGTCTTCCAGTATGATATAATATTATTATTTTTACCACAAATTAAATGGGAGGAGAATTTGATCCATCGGCAAGTTGTGGCTGCAACATTTATACGGTCGCTTTATTATAAATCATTAAAAAAAACATTATTTGTTGTTGCCAACTGAAATTGTCAGACGGTCCCTAAGTCTGGCTGAGGAGTCGACGCTGGATCCAGCAGCAGCGGCAGCAGCAGTCCGCCAGTCCGCCGCTGCAGCCCGACAGAGCGGCCAGTCATCAACATCCTCCCCGCCCCTCCTCCTCCTGCTCCCTCTCCTCCTTCTTCAACGTCCGCCGGTTGCTGCTGTAACGCGATGTTGCTCGCGAGCTTCGACGGTTGAGGAAGAAAAAAAAACGGTACCCCCCTCCACCCACCCCCTTCTTTTCCACCGGAGGAGGCTTTTACAACGGTCTTTTTGGAAATCCCCCGCGGACATGAGGACGCCCGCTACGGCGACTTCTTCCAACCGGGAGGACCGGGACGCTTGACTGGGATCAGTTCTTATCCCACCCAGCGAATGAGAAAAGGTGGTGATGCGGCTCGGAAGGACCAACGTCTGTCAGTTGGTAACCAGCTAGGTAGCTTAGCTACGGAACCTAGCTAAAATAGCTAGCACTTATATATATTTATATATACACATATAATTACAGCTAAGTCTTTCTTAACCGCACGTTCGCTAAAACATCAGTGATTTGTTGGAATATTTTTTATTTTTTTTAAATACATGTTTTATTTATTAATTATTTTTTGCCGACGTTAGCTGGAGAGGTTAGCCGCTCGTTAGCACGTCGTGTCGGCTAATCGGCTCACAGACGGGCTCTGTGAGGATGAACTTGGTATTCCGTGCGGAGACATCGTAGCCCGTTGGAATACATATATATATATATATATATATATGCATGTTGCCATTAGCTGGTTCGACCTCCCCCTCTGGCTTTAATAGGACCGCTTATACTGGCGTTTAAAGGGGCTGTTTCCATCCATATTTTTCCATTAGAGCAGCCGCCGGTGTTCCGGTTTAACGGGCGACACCGTTAACCGGGGACTCTCATCCGTTGTTATCGGAGTTACCACAGCCAGCGGGAAAAAAATAGGACAGCCAACACGAGCTGTCCTCGTGAATGCGGCATTGTTTCAGTCCTATGATGTATATCAGAGGGTTTGACGCCCGATAAAAGCGTTAAACAATAAGGCATTCACGAGGACAGCTACGTGGTCGCTCCGATTTGTTCCCAACGGCTGTTGTAACTACGACAACAACGGACGCCAGTTAACGGGGTCGCCTGTTAAACCGTAACACACGTCTTCTTCTTCTTTTTTTCCTTTTGCATATGTGGTCACGTGGGGTCTCTTTCTTTCTCCTCCTCCCCAGCCGCTTGGATATTCGCTGTTCGGTTTTGGCTGTTGAGATGCAATCCGGCACCAGATAACGTTACGCGCATGCAAAGTGCACTTGGCCTGCATGTCCCTCTCCAGCAAAAAATAAAAACAGAAAGAAGAAGAAGAAGAGGAGGAGGGGAGGGGGGGGGTTGTGGTTGCCACCTAACTGCGAATTGTCATTCTAGTCGACTCCGGTGGATTGGAGGAGGATTCGCGATGTTTCTTCCTCATCTCTATAGTTCTTTGTCTCTTTTTTATTTTTTTTATTTTGCTCATCACGATCTGCGTAACCGATGGCAACACAGCTGATCACAGCTGTGTTCAGTCTGCTTCCAGGTGCGTTGCGTGGCGATGGTTTCAGAGAACATTGCACGTCGTCTCCTGACGCCGTTAGCCTCTGGAGAATATGTTCACGGCCAGAGGATTCACCGTTTGGTGTGAGGGAGATTCTGACGTATTTGTTTTTGACACGTGATTTAAATCCACTAGAAGCGCGCGAGAGGATTGTTTATGGTGTTTCAGCGATCGTTCTGGATCGTAATTCCAGGCGGTTTAGGCTGCCGGGGCGTGTTTGTGAAGAGGATGCCGGTGGTCTAGAGGAACACTGCTGCCCAGGGAGGAGGGGACGACGACTCGGGGAGGAAGAGATCAGGGGTTTTCTAAAATGGTGGCACCTGTGAGTTCTTTGTCATTCTCCCCGTCTGCATCGGACGCTAACTCTTCCCCTTTTTTATTTTTATTTCTTCCCATCCCAGGATCATCATGCCCGGTTCCCCGCCGCCCCGTCGTTCCTCCGCCGAGAGCCGAGGCCCCTTTTGGTTTCTGGACTTACCGACGCAGGAATGAGATAATTCCACGGACCAGCTCGTGCGTGCCGCTACGACGACACCTGTAGCACCTGAAACCCGCCCGCCCCTCCCCCGCCCCTTGAAGTCGACGGTCCCAACATGACGACGCCGGCTCTGCTGCCGCTGTCGGGCCGCAGGATCCCCACGCTGTCGCCGGGCGGCGCCTCCTCCTTCCCGCACCACCGGGCGACGCTGAGGCTCTCCGAGAAGTTCATCCTCCTCCTCATCCTCAGTGCCTTCATCACCTTGTGCTTCGGCGCCTTCTTCTTCCTGCCGGACAACTCCAAGCACAAGCGCTTCGACCTGGGCCTGGAGGACGTGCTCATCCCCCACATCGACTCGCCCAAAGAGGGGAAGCACGCCTCTGGACAGGTGGTCATCCACGGACAGGGAGGACACGACGAGCACAGACACAGGTGAGGAGGGGTTACAAACACACACATGTATATACACAAAGTTCTTAGCCCGTGTTTCATCACACTTGGATGTTTCCTCTGGGCCGTGGCGGCGTGTGTTGTGTGCGGCGCGGCTCTGGATACCTCCACCTCTGTGCGTCTCCATCGGGTGTGATTGTTACCTTCACATTGAAAATGCGGGAGGTTACGTTTTGATCGCTGTGTATTTATTTATTTATTTGTTTGTATGCGTGTTCCTCGCATAACTCAAAAAGTATTAAACCAAATCGCATGAAATTTGGTGGGATGATTGGTTATTATCCGGGGACCATTTGATTAGATTTTGGGATCAATCGTGTCAAAGGTCAAGGTCAAGGTCATGAAAAGGTCAACATCTTCTTTTTACCATAGCGCGGTCAATTTGTATCCAATTGGCATGCAACTAATGCCAAAATGTTCATCACTCAATGCCCAATCTTGTGATAGTGAAGGTATGCGCTCTACCGAGTGCCCGTTCTAGTTCACGATATATTTTCATCAGTGTTGTCCTCATGTCTGCCGGCTCCGGAGTGACTGCTGTCGGCCTCTGGCTCCTCCTGGAGGAAGTTGACGCTTGGTTTCCTGTCTCAGAGTCCGCTGCTCTCTGGGACTCGGGCCTCTCGCCCTGCCATCGCCTCCTCAACGCACTCCACTTCTCCTAAAGTGCATTCTGTCACGTTTACATTTCTACTTACTCGCTGTAAGCCATTAAGTCATCACCGGGGGCCGTGTTGCTATGGAAACACCACATGGCTTCAATGTGTGTACTGCCACAAGATGGGCGCTTCCTATTGGAGTGGGATATCTAGTCCTCGTACACACATGGCGTGTCTCTGATGATGTAGCGGGTGAACATCGGGCTCAGTGTGTCTGAAGGATGCCTTTAGATCTGGACACACGCATGAATCACACGCCGCTTCTGTCTGGATCATTTTGTGATGACAAGCGACTTCCCAGTGGAAGGAGACGCAGCCGGTGAGCAGCTCTCCGAGGGGGAGGAGGCTCCCGCTCCTCACAGCTGGGGACGGAAAACAGGAGAATCAGGATCCTCGTGATTCCCGTCTGTTGTCAGTCGATCCAGACGGATCCTGTCAGGGAGCTGTTGTTGTTGTTGTTGTTTACATGATGAACCGATAGCTTTGGGCTTCGAGGAGTCTCTCAGGTGGGCAGCAACAGGTGGAACAATGTCCTTTTTGAATGATGGCTCTAAATGTTTTCATCGCCCCTTTTGAGCTCAGGGATCTACTTTATGCGTTTTAATTGCAGGTTACAGCCAATATCACCTCTTTGCATTCATGACGTCAAATTCAATTAATTAGAAGTAAATCAATACGCCTCTTTAAAAAGGTTGTAATGGTGTATGTTCAGGCATGCACCGTGTATATCTCAGTACGCGTGTGTTTTATAAGTTATGGCTTGTTTAAGGGAGATAAAAGAAGAAGCAAGAGTTCAATGTTTTGAGGAGGGACAATACATAGACAACCTTTTGAGGACCACGCTAGCATCTAAAGAGATCCTTTATGAGGCTTTAGGAACCCCACAGGACCTGGTCTCTAGTCTCTGGTCTCTAGTCTCTGGTCTCTGGTCTCTAGTCTCTAGTCTCTGGTCTCTGGTCTCTGGTCTCTGGTCTCTGGTCTCTAGTCTCTGGTCTCTGGTCTCTGGTCTCTGGTCTCTAGTCTCTAGTCTCTGGTCTCTGGTCTCTAGTCTCTGGTCTCTGGTCTCTGGTCTCTGGTCTCTGGTCTCTAGTCTCTGGTCTCTGGTCTCTGGTCCACCCTGCTCATAGTCTTATGGAAGCTTTAGGCTTAGTTTATATATATATACATGTTATTGTTTTTAAACCAGATAATCTCTCAATGTGTGTGCAGTATCTGTTGGATTATTTGTGTTGCTGCTGATCGTAGCGCTCTGAGTCTGAAGTGACTCCTCAGTCTTTATTTGAGGTGGAATGAGGAGCTGTGGTTTAGTGTAACCCCCACAGAGCGTTGATCTGAACGCAGACGGCAGTCATTCCGTCACGTGGCATCTCCTAAAGGGTTAACGCCCGTCACCATGTCAGTGACCAACTGAACGTAACCGAGAGCCGGTGACTCATCGCCACGGAGGACGGGGATGGATTTCAGCCGGACTGATTAATAAGACTTATCAAGAAACGATGTTTGACGGCGATGGCTGCTGGCGTTATGGAAGTCAGGAGCGGGGCGGGAGCGTCCTCCGTCTCATTAGACGGACAACTCTGAGGGTCATTTAAAGATTGTGCAAAGCGAAACCCGACGGAGGACGACGTGATGAGTCCTGGAGAAACGACTTTTATAATGAGCCGCCGCCGGGTGGAGAAGAAGAAGAGAAACGAAATGAAGACGTTTATTGATCCCCACGGGGAAAGTCTCTCTGCGTTTGACCCGTTAAAGTTATTAAGGAGCAGTGACGCTGCTGGGGTTCAGTGCCTTGCTCAAGGGCACTTTGACATGCAACTAATGGGGAGAGCGGGGATCGACTCCCCCCCCCGCCACACCGCCTGCTGCATTAGAGCCACAGTCTTAATATGTGGGCTGGAGCTGGGAGACGCCGGCCGGCTGCTTGATTTATGATTGGCCCCTGGACAGGAAATGTGATCTGTGTTATCTTTACGAGGATCCTCTCTGAGGGAGATGGAGATGGAGCGCCACGACTCGTCTCCGTGTTGTTGTGGCCGTTATCTCGTGGTGTAATGGAGCGGTGTGGATTCCTGAGCCCCACTGAGCCCCCCAGGCCCCCTCGCGGTCCATCTATCACACAGTTAAGCCATCAGAGAGCATCAGAGAGCATCAGAAGAGGAGGAGGAAAAAGAGGGGAAGGAGGAAAAAGAGGGGGAGGAAGAAGAGGAGGAAGAAGGAAGAAGAGGAAGTAAGGAGGAGGAGGAGGATTGTCTTGTCGTTTAAAGCCACTCTAATGAGGAAGGTGATGAACTATAAAGACGAGTCTTCAGCTGCACACGAGACTCAGGACTCAGGAGGTTCTGCTCCTCCTGCTCCGGTGTTCCCGTGTCAAGAGGACATGTCAGCGGGAGGAATGTCTCACCGTGAAGAGTTCATATGAATTTGATGCAACACATAAAGAATCCCAGGCGGTGATTTAATGGGGTCTAAACTCCCAGGCGTCTGTAAGACAGCGTTCTCTGTTGGTGCCGAGTCCCAGTGGTTCTGACCCGATCACATCTGTAACAGTTAGTGTGTGATCATGTTCTGAGCAGCTACCTTTATAGAAGTCTTAATACACGAACAGTTATTATGAATCTCTGACGTGTGTGTGTGTGTGTGTGTGTGTGTGTGTCTGTGTGTGTGTGTGTGTGTGTGTGTGTGTGTGTGTGTGTGTGTGTGTGTGTGTGTGTGTGTGTGTGTGTGTGTGTGTGTGTGTGTGTGTGTGTGTGTGTGTGTGTGTGTGTGTGTGTGTGTGTGTGTGTGTGTGTGTGTGTGTGTGTGTTGCCATGGCGACATGGCGCTGCCCTCCTCGGAGCTTGTTTCCACGGCCGCAGAGAACAAATAAATAAGAAATGAAACCCGTCTCTCTCCTCGCCGCCCCGCCAGGCAGCAGACGGACGGCTGCTGCTCCTCTCCTGTTGCCATGGCAAAGGGGGCCGGCTTTAGCCGAGCGGCAGATTGCACGACACCGCAGAAGAAGAACACATTCCAGTGATGGGGGGGGGGGGGGGAGGAGTGGTCGGTGCCGGTGATGGAGTCGAGCGCTGCTGATGGTCCACAAGAGCTGAACGGAGGGGGGGGCAGCGAGGAAGGAGTACACATTGTGCGTGATCATCATGTATGACATCATCATGTATGACATCATGCAGACGGCGTACACACCCTCGGAGCTCAGCCGGCGCCCGATGGAGGAGACGCCATCGGCTCGACCTCCTCGTGCTCTGTTGACTCACTCCATTGAGGGTTATAATCACACACACACACATCTCATTTAAATGCACGTTGCTGTGGGCGCACTCGCTCAAGGAGGTGGAGGGGATGGCATCCAGGAGGAGGCGCGACACACACTGGGTCTAGACTCACTCACACACACGCGCACACACACACACACACACACACCCTCAGTGTGTTTTCCCAGAGACGTTGGTCTTGCGGCTGAGTCCTCACGGCTCCTCCCACATCTCGTCCCGCTCATCACTCAGGAGGTCGTTAACGAGCGAGCTTGTTGGGCTTCATCTGGAGGTTCTTCATCTGGAGGTTCTTCATCTGGAGGTTCTTCATCTGGAGGTTCCTCATCTGGAGGTTCTCTATCTGGAGGTTCTTCATCTGGAGGTTCTTCATCTGGAGGTTCTCCATCTGGAGGTTCTCTATCTGGAGGTTCTTCATCTGGAGGTTCTTCATCTGGAGGTTCTCTATCTGGAGGTTCTCTATCTGGAGGTTCTCCATCTGGAGGTTCTCTATCTGGAGGTTCTTCATCTGGACTCTTCTGGTTGGAGGAGAGCTCTGGGGAAGGACTCGAGGGATCCTCCTCCTCTGCTCCCTCGTCTCTCGTGTCTTGACGCCGATGCAGACGGTGTTTGAACGGAGAGTTCTGATGTCAAACGGCTCCTCTGACCTTGAGTGACCTTGCATGTTTAAATCATGTCCGTCCAGCAATCTGTGCATGTGGTTATCCAAAGGTCACGACCTCTACGTGCACGGTGATTGGTTGTTAAAGGAACAGGACTCAGACATCCATCCTCTCAGAATGACACGATTATTCTCTTCAGTTACTCATTTAACTTCTAATCATGACTCTTTCTCTCTTGATTTAGACGTTTAACTCAGAATGATGACTAATAATGTCATAAAGGGTCCGACCTCTACATGCATGATAATTACTACAGGATGGATCTAGACTGGTACTGTCATAGTCTCTGGTCTCTGGTCCACCCTGCTCATAGTCTTATGGAAGCTTTAGGCTTAGTTTATATATATATACATGTTATTGTTTTTAAACCAGATAATCTCTCAATGTGTGTGCAGTATCTGTTGGATTATTTGTGTTGCTGCTGATCGTAGCGCTCTGAGTCTGAAGTGACTCCTCAGTCTTTATTTGAGGTGGAATGAGGAGCTGTGGTTTAGTGTAACCCCCACAGAGCGTTGATCTGAACGCAGACGGCAGTCATTCCGTCACGTGGCATCTCCTAAAGGGTTAACGCCCGTCACCATGTCAGTGACCAACTGAACGTAACCGAGAGCCGGTGACTCATCGCCACGGAGGACGGGGATGGATTTCAGCCGGACTGATTAATAAGACTTATCAAGAAACGATGTTTGGCGATGGCTGCTGGCGTTATGGAAGTCAGGAAGCGGAGCGTCCTCCGTCTCATTAGACGGACAACTCTGGGTCATTTAAAGATTGTGCAAAGCGAAACCCGACGGAGGACGGCGTGATGAGTCCTGGAGAAGCGACTTTTATAATGAGCCGCGGGTGGAGAAGAAGAGAAACGAAATGAAGACGTTTATTGATCCCACGGGAAAGTCTCTGCGTTTGACCCGTTAAAGTTATTAAGGAGCAGTGACGCTGCTGGGGTTCAGTGCCTTGCTCAAGGGCACTTTGACATGCAACTAATGGAGAGCGGGATCGACTCCCCCCCACACACCGCCTGCTGCATTAGAGCCACAGTCTTAATATGTGGGCTGGAGCTGGGAGACGCCGGCTGCTTGATTTATGATTGGCCCTGGACAGGAAATGTGATCTGTGTTATCTTTACGAGGATCCTCTGAGGGAGATGGAGATGGAGCGCCACGACTCGTCTCCGTGTTGTTGTGGCCGTTATCTCGTGGTGTAATGGAGCGGTGTGGATTCCTGAGCCCCACTGAGCCCCCCAGGCCCCCTCGCGGTCCATCTATCACACAGTTAAGCCATCAGAGAGCATCAGAGAGCATCAGAAGAGGAGGAGGAAAAAGAGGAAGGAGGAAAAAGGGGGAGGAAGAGGAAAAGAAGGAAGAAGAAGTAAGTAGGAGGAGGAGGATTGTCTTGTCGTTTAAAGCCACTCTAATGAGGAAGGTGATGAACTATAAAGACGAGTCTTCAGCTGCACACGAGACTCAGGACTCAGGAGGTTCTGCTCCTCCTGCTCCGTTCCGTGTCAAGAGGACATGTCAGCGGGAGGAATGTCTCACCGTGAAGAGTTCATATGAATTTGATGCAACACATAAAGAATCCCAGGCGGTGATTTAATGGGGTCTAAACTCCCAGGCGTCTGTAAGACAGCGTTCTCTGTTGGTGCCGAGTCCCAGTGGTTCTGACCCGATCACATCTGTAACAGTTAGTGTGATCATGTTCTGAGCAGCTACCTTTATAGAAGTCTTAATACACGAACAGTTATTATGAATCTCTGACGTGTGTGTGTGTGTGTGTGTGTGTGTGTGTGTGTGTGTGTGTGTGTGTGTGTGTGTGTGTGTGTGTGTGTGTGTGTGTGTGTGTGTGTGTGTGTGTGTGTGTGTGTGTGTGTGTGTGTGTGTGTGTGTGTGTGTGTGTGTGTGTGTGCGACATGGCGCTGCTCCTCGGAGCTTGTTTCCACGGCCGCAGAGAACAAATAAATAAGAAATGAAACCGTCTCTCTCCTCCTCGCCGCCAGGCAGCAGACGGACGGCTGCTGCTCCTCTCCTGTTGCCATGGCAAATGGGGCCGGCTTTAGCCGAAGGCAGATTGCGACACCGCAGAAGAAGAACACATTCCAGTGATGGGGAGGAGGGTCGGTGCCGGTGATGGAGTCGAGCGCTGCTGATGGTCCACAAGAGCTGAACGGAGGGGGGGGCAGCGAGGAAGGAGTACACATTGTGCGTGATCATCATGTATGACATCATCATGTATGACATCATGCAGACGGCGTACACACCCTCGGAGCTCAGCCGGCGCCCGATGGAGGAGACGCCATCGGCTCGACCTCCTCGTGCTCTGTTGACTCACTCCATTGAGGGTTATAATCACACACACACACATCTCATTTAAATGCACGTTGCTGTGGGCGCACTCGCTCAAGGAGGTGGAGGGGATGGCATCCAGGAGGAGGCGCGACACACACTGGGTCTAGACTCACTCACACACACGCGCACACACACACACACACACACACCCTCAGTGTGTTTTCCCAGAGACGTTGGTCTTGCGGCTGAGTCCTCACGGCTCCTCCCACATCTCGTCCCGCTCATCACTCAGGAGGTCGTTAACGAGCGAGCTTGTTGGGCTTCATCTGGAGGTTCTTCATCTGGAGGTTCTTCATCTGGAGGTTCTTCATCTGGAGGTTCCTCATCTGGAGGTTCTCTATCTGGAGGTTCTTCATCTGGAGGTTCTTCATCTGGAGGTTCTCCATCTGGAGTTCTCTATCTGGAGGTTCTTCATCTGGAGGTTCTTCATCTGGAGGTTCTCTATCTGGAGGTTCTCTATCTGGAGGTTCTCCATCTGGAGGTTCTCTATCTGGAGGTTCTTCATCTGGACTCTTCTGGTTGGAGGAGAGCTCTGGGGAAGGACTCGAGGGATCCTCCTCCTCTGCTCCCTCGTCTCTCGTGTCTTGACGCCGATGCAGACGGTGTTTGAACGGAGAGTTCTGATGTCAAACGGCTCCTCTGACCTTGAGTGACCTTGCATGTTTAAATCATGTCCGTCCAGCAATCTGTGCATGTGGTTATCCAAAGGTCACGACCTCTACGTGCACGGTGATTGGTTGTTAAAGGAACAGGACTCAGACATCCATCCTCTCAGAATGACACGATTATTCTCTTCAGTTACTCATTTAACTTCTAATCATGACTCTTTCTCTCTTGATTTAGACGTTTAACTCAGAATGATGACTAATAATGTCATAAAGGGTCCGACCTCTACATGCATGATAATTACTACAGGATGGATTCATCTCAAAATCACATAACTCAGAATTATGACTCTTTATCTCATGATTTAGACTTTTAAATAATAATTATGACGAATAATGTATAAAGGTTATGACCTGCATGCATAATAATACGTTTTTAAAGGTGCAGGACTCATAGATTCATCATCTCAGAATGACGGAACTCATAATTTTGACTATTGATCTCATTATTTAGACTTTTAAATCATAATTATGACTATTGATCACTTGATTATGATAGTAAAGTAATAACGGGTAGGACCTGTGTGTGCATGAGGACTAGTTAAAGGTGCTGTTTGTTTTTCCTTCCTGACCCACAAGGAGGATTTTGGTTGCTATGGAAACGCCAGGAAGAAAACCAGGATGTCTATTAAAAAAGACTTTGAACCTCACAACGTTGTGTGTGTGTGTGTGTGTGTGTGTGTGTGTGTGTGTGTGTGTGTGTGTGTGTGTGTGTGTGTGTGTGTGTGTGTGTGTGTGTGTGTGTGTGTGTGTGTGTGTGTGTGTGTGTGTGTGTGTGTGTGTGTGTGTGTGTGTGTGTGTGTGTGTGTGTGTGTGTGTGTGTGTGTGTGGCTTCACGTTTCCTCCTCGCCCAACACTTTATTTACGCCTCTTGAAGAAGGTTATTGTTCTATTTTCATCTCCAACACAACGTGCCATGTCTGCTGTCAGAGCAGATTAGCAATGTATTGTACGAAAGAGACCATGACCAGGAGCTTAATAACCCCCCCCCCCCCACCCACAGGGAGGAGGAGGAGAGCCTGCGGAACAAGATCCGGGCGGACCACGAGCGAGCGCTGCAGGAGGCCAAGGAGAAGCTCCGGAAGTCCCGCGAGGAGCTGCAGGCGGAGATCCAGACGGAGAAGAACAAAGTACTGCAGGAGCTGAAGAGGAAGGAGGCGGAGCCTAAGCCGCTGCCCCCCGTGCCCCTGCCCAAGATGGTGGGGGTCAGCGACGGCGAGCCGCCGGAGCCCGACGCCAAGGAGAAGCGGGACAAGATCAGAGAGGTGAGAGGACTCATTTACCCAGCATGCATCGGGGCAGGAAGGGGAAGTAGAAGCTCGGTTCTACTGCACACTGCACTAAAGATGGAGCTGGTTCTTCAGATGTATTAGTGTGGGTCCCTCCATGATGACGTGATAAGGACCACCTCCTCTAGACCTTTTAAATCTTTGAACTACCGGGAAGACAAATATCTGATTTTTAAACAATCAATATTGCATGTTGATGTGTGGGAGGTTTATTTATTTATTTATAATTTGTTCCATCATTTTAGCTAAACGGTGTAGCTGTTATTTAACGAGAGAAATTATGAGATAGAAAGTAGGAGGGAAAAAAAGTATAGATTATGAGAAAGTATAAATTATTAAATAAATGGTGATAATTATGATATAAAAAGTCACGTGGGAAAAAAAGTATAAATTAGAAAATACAATTATAAATTATTAAATAAATAGCAATAATTCTGATATAAAAATTCACGTGAAAAGAAAAGGATAAATAAGGGAAACAATAATAATAATTTAATAAAAGAGTTAATAAGATAAAAAGTCACGTGAAAAAAAGTACATTAGGAAAAAAGTGATAATGATGAGATAAATAGTCTTTGCTTTTTTAATGAGAAAATGCCAGAAAATTACCTTGTGTCACCTTGAACTCCTTCAGAGAAAAGTCTCAAAGAATCAAAGCAAAACCAGGATACGGTTTAACGTGAACACAGGAACGATTAAAACACTCGCAGCGCGAGAGCGTTTATGAGACTTTAAAACCTTTAAACTACCGTTGAGCTTTTATCAAGAAATGCCGGAAAATGACCTCGTGACCTCAGTTCTTCTCCCAGAGAAATTAACAGAACGATTTGAGACACTCGCAGCGTGAGAGCGTCCTCTTGTGTTTAAATAGTTTTAATTGTGTGTTTGGGAAGTCGTGGACTAGATGAACGAGAGATGATCCGGCATGAGTCGTGTTTATTCCTCTCAACGACACGTCGTATACCTGAAGCGTTCCTTTGATGTGAAGAGAGCCGTGTGGAGCCGGGTGGAGACATTCTGGGACTCTGGGTTCTGGCCGTCAGTCCAGCGGGCTCACATCAACGATGGCATCCCACAATGCACTGGGGCGAGAACCTGTAGCCCTGGGGTTAGTGTTGGCTGATACTTGATCCCTGTGTGTGTGAGAATGCAGGACCCCTTCAGGCTCCAGGGGGAACGCAGGAATCTACGGGATCTAGTCTCCTAACCTACTTTCAGGCTTTTGGATCCCGAGGCGGAAAAAAACCGAAGAACCGTCTCGTCTCGGCCCGTCGCTCAATTGAGGGAGTGAGAGAGAGAGAGGGAGAGAGAGGGGGAGAGAGAGGGAGAGAGAGAGAGACTCGATGGCCAAAGCTCTTTAAGTGGTTTCCAACGACGACGTGGACGATCTGCAGGGAGGAGCCTCTCCTCCTTCACTCTCTTTCCTTTTGTCCTCCATCATTCTCTCTCTCTCTTCTTGGCTTATGGCAGATGGCCTTGTGTGTGTGTGTGTGTGTGTGTGTGTGTGTGTCCTCCTCCGGGGCAGCGAGCTCAGCTTTCATCCTCCTGCTCTCCGTCTCCTTTTTATTCTCCTCTCTCTCTCTCCTGCTTTGTCTCCTATCTCTCCATCTCACCCTTTCTCTCCTTTTAGCTGGATTTTTATCTTATCACTCTTTTTTTGTGTATCTTTCCTCCTCCTCCTCCTCCTCTCTCTCTGCAGTCTCTTCCAGCTCATGAAAGCATCTGTTCTTTCTTTCTGTTTTGATTTGAGTGGAGCAATCACCACGACAACACAAAAGGGGGAGGAGTCACACAGCTCTGTGTGGTTTGTGTTTCCCCGTGGCCGTGGCGCCGCATCAGGCGTCTCGTGGGCGACGTTCATGCTTATCGTTTAACAGATCTAAAGAGAGAGAAAGGGGGAGAGAGGGAGGGAGGGGGGAGAGAGAGGGGGGGGAGAGAGAGGAGAGCGAGGGGGGAGAGAGAGAGGGGGGGAGAGAGAGAGAGAGAGGGGGAGAAGGATTGAGGGGGAGAGAGGGAAAAGAGAGGGAGGGAGATGGAGAGAGAGGGGGGGGGAGGGAGATGGAGAGAGAGGGGGGGGGAGAAGGAGTGATGGAGAGAGGGGGGAGGTGTTTTCCTCTAAAGGAGAGGAGGAAGGTAAAGAGGATCAAACTCTTCAGAGATGTCATGGATCCTGAAGTCGGTCCAGACGAGGAGGATGTCCTCTCATCGTCACATGGCAGTGGGCTGGTATCGGAGCGTTGCTATGACAACATGTATCGAATAGTTTCCTGGACAACACCGAGACACGTAATGAATCTTCTCTGAAGGTTTAACTCCTTCTCCTCCTGCTGGAAGAAAGAGAGCGGAGACCACGGTCCGGTTCCTCCATCTGTGATCTCGGCTTGTGGCTCGGGGTTTCCCCTCCTCCGTCCCGATGGAAGTGGTTTCATATCTCCACATATTCTCTCATTTATTTAACAACTTTTGTGCAAAATCCTGATGTTTTTGGACATGTTTTAGTGTGCGTGTGCTTGTTATCGGCTTCTACCCATTCATCACAATAATAACAATGATTTCATACTTAATTACCAACCAGCCCTTTTAATTACTACGCGCAATTTAGAACAGCAAGAAACCCGTTTAATCCCCCTGAGAACTACACGTGTCACGGAACTAGAGACTCGTTTATTTGTTTCACTTGAAAATAAATAATGCGTGCGTGCGTGCGTGCGTGCGTGCGTGCGTGCGTGCGTGCGTGCGTGCGTGCGTGCGTGCGTGCGTGCGTGCGTGCGTGCGTGCGTGCGTGCGTGCGTGCGTGCGTGCGTGCGTGCGTGCGTGCGTGCGTGCGTGCGTGCGTGCGTGCGTGCGTGCGTGCGTGCGTGCGTGCGTGCGTGCGTGCGTGCGCGTGCGTGCGTGCGTGCGTGCGTGCGTCCGCGCGTGCGTGCGTGCGTGCGTGCGTGCGTGCGTGCGTGCGTGCGTGCGTGCGTGCGTGCGTGCGTGCGCGTGCGTGCGTGCGTGCGTGCGTGCGTGCGTGCGTGCGTGCGTGCGTGCGTGCGTGCGTGCGTGCGTGCGTGCGTGCGTGCGTGCGTGCGTGCGTGCGTGCGTGCGTGCGTGCGTGCGTGCGTGCTCTTTATTAGCCTTGCAGGAGTCGAGGCTCCTCATCCTCACTCGGTGGTTAGCGACACGCTGGCAGGAAGGGAAACAGGCAAAGCAGGGTCAGCTACTTCCTGGTGTGTGTCTGCGGTTCTTTTGGGGTCATGACCTCCCTCCAGCCTAACCCTCCAGCGAGTGTCTGTATTCTTCGCCCGTAACATCTGTTGTTCAGTCGTTCCTCCGGTTGGACGTGAAGGACGTGTCGCGGTTCTTTGATGAATTGATTGGTTGATCCGCCCCGAGGTTTCATCCTGAAAGAATCAACGACCTCATCAAAGTCAAATGTTTTCTACTCGTCATGACGCCGCTGGCTGAAGGTCCTTTGAGGTCCTTTGTGGGCGGAGAGATGAAGACTCGTACATTTCACGTACCATGTTCGTCCATTGATTGGTTGTCGGTGATTAGGTCTGCAAAAAGGGGGCGGGGCTTTGCCTCTGGTTTATTTGGCAAGAATCGCCCATCAGCTTCCGTTAACCGTGATGATGAATGATGTGTTTTTGTTCTGCAGTCTATGTTTCTGTTCCTCAACATTATACCAAAAATGTAAATCTTGAGTCGTATTTAGACGCCATCATCCAGCCGTCTCCCCTGAGCCGCCGTCCGCTGCGTGGCTCCGCCCCTTCTCACGTGTCCTCTCGTGTTCCCCCTCCCCAGATGATGAAGCACGCCTGGGACAGCTACCGGCAGTACAGCTGGGGCCACAACGAGCTGAAGCCGCTCGCCAAGAAAGGACATTCCACCAACATCTTTGGTAAGCCCCTCCCACTGGCACACACACACACACACACACACACACACACACACGCTGGAGAGCAAACCCTTTGACAGGCGTCCGGTCATCGGGGCGTTCCTGTGTGGAGAGAGAGGAGCGTTGCCGGGGGCGGCGCTGTGTTTCCCAGAGAGGTCAGCCAGTGAAGTCTCTTCATCATCGTGTGTTTCTTCATCTCTTCTCGGCCTCATCACCTTCCTCTGTTGTTCGGCGAGTCTTCCTCGGTGCTCGTCGAGCTCTTACAGACATCCACAGTCTCTAATATTAATAAACACATTTCGTTGTGAGCAAAAGCTGCTTAGTCGTGAGATTTAAATCACTCTGACGGTCTGTTATATATGGAACCCGACTGCTATATATATATTTATATATAAATATTTATATATATATATATCCAAGTTTTGGAAAAGTCATGGAAATTTGTTATCATCACATGTTCATTTAAGCCGGTGTACGCTCTCAATATGCAACATTTTCAAAATGTTTCATGTTTATACCGAGATTTCAGTTTGGTCTTGGACATTTGGTTTACAATCGTGGAAAAGTCCTGGATATCCATTGGTCAACATGTGTCGGAGCCCTGCTGTGTGTGTTGAGGGGAGCCAGCGCCACGCTCACTTCCTGTTGGCCGTCGCCCTGCAGACCCACTGCAGGGGAAGTGTTTGTTTCTGATGAAACGTGGAGACGCAGCTTCACCTCTGGATCTATCCCTGGCCTCACAGCGGGGGGGCAGGAACACAGCGGCTCTTCTCATTGCTGTTCTCGGGTCGTGAACATCATCAATATATTATATATATAATATTCTGATCTGCTGGTGCAACACTCAGAAAACGCCCCGCCGTGGACACCAGTGTCGAGCTCTGTGAACGTGCTTTCGTGTCTTTGTTCTGGGTGTTTACCGACAATAGGCTCCTCCCATTTTCAGAGTCGCAGTAGTTAAAGCGAGAAGAATGCGAGCGTGAATCACCTGCGCCTCCAACAGGTGTTGGATGGTGTACATTCTGGTCATGAACGAATCATGTAAGTCATCTATGGAGCAGAAACATGAACATGTGTTTGTTTTTATGGGTTTGATATAATTGTGGAATACTTAGATTGGACTAAACAACACTATATAATAATGATGTACAAATTGCAATCATCATTATTTTACTGACCAAGAAAAGACAGGAGGAGGAGGAGGAGGCATAGTCATGTGCCGATCCATATGCCGATCCATATCGGCCGATATTCCCATTATCGGTTTTGATCGGCGTTCTCAAAACGATCGATCAGATGACGTAACATCTGTGAGAATTATCAGACGTTTCAATCGCCGCGCATCGCAAAGGAGACGATGCGCCCGGCGAGGGCCGCAGAGTGAGAGGTCAGAGGTCAGAGGGGATCCTCACCACCGAGCGGCGTCCCCGTCCCCCGAGTTGAATCTCTGGGTCGACTCAGCCGACTCTCACATGTCTGAGCCTCTATAGACTGATGCTCACGCTAAACGCATTCCATCGGGAGCAAAGAGGGTTTTGATAAAGTTAGCGGAAGGATTCACATGACAACATCCGGTTTTGCAAAGTTAGCGGAAAGAACCACGTGAAACAACATCCGTTTTTCAAAATAAGATGTCGACAAATCATACACTAGCATATAAAAGTAAACAATGAACTGATTTTGTATCTTTAGAGATCGTTTCTGAGATTTAGCTTAAATTATGCTAACATTAAAACATTTTTACTGTACCAAGGAAGAGTTTATAAAAATAAGTCAGACTTTTGTATGTTAAACAAAGTCCTGTAAATAGATTTCCCCAAGAGTTCCAGGAAATGAATGATGCAGATGTGTTCCATACATATCTGAAATCCCCTACAATAGCAATCAAACAATTTTAATGTATCAATTAGGACATTTTTCAAAGTAAAAGTCCTAAATGTTTAAAGAAATCTGTAATTTCTTTAATGAATGAATGAATGATCTTTATTTGTCATTGTGCAAAGGAACAACGAAATTTAGATGCAATCCCAAGGTGCTAATAGGACAATAGACAATATAAAAACAACAAGACAATATAAACAAGACAATATAAAAACCAGAATGAATCATAAATAGACATAGGGGAACTATACATAAGTATAAATGAGATCTATGGATGTAAATATAAATATAAAAATAAGTATAATAAACTACGTATGTAAACTAGGCATATTTCTTAGTGTAAACCTAAGTTTTTTTATTGCACGATTCCTCATATTGAACGGGGATGCGACTAATGTTTGAGGTGCTTTATATATGTATTTCATCATAGTCCTAGGCAATAATGCTACACAATAAATAGAATGCTTCAATCGACACCGTGATCGGTGATCGGTATTATCGGATCGGCAGATACTGATTCCAGTGATCGGTGATCGGCACCAAAAACCTGATCGGTGCATCTCTAATTATTGGGATGAAGTTCTGCTTCAGCCACCAACGGAGGACTGGAGGTCTTTTAATTTTCCCAAGTGCCTTCTCCAGACTTTATTTGTCTTTCAGGGACTTTTATTGGATCTGTTTCAGTCGATTGAATCGCCGGCACTCGGCCTGTTGCTGCGTTATTGGTTTCCCCTGCAGCTCGTCGTCTGATGGCTTTGATCTGCAAGTGGAGAACTCTCTTCTCTCTTCCCTCTTCCCTCTTCTCTCTTCCCTCTTCCCTCTTCTCTCTTCCCTCTTCTCTCTTCCCTCTTCCCTTTTCTCTCTCTCTCTCGGTGAACGAGCACCAGAGACTCGGCCTCGGGCGTCTGGATGCTGGAGCACACGGTCATCACTTTGGTTTTTCTGCATCGTTCTGCGGATGGAGACGAGTCGTTTCCATAGATACGGCTCGGATACGGACAAATAGGCTGGATGTTTTGTCGGCGTTACACAACAACAACAACGTGTCACCTGCTATTGGCTCCCTTTACCCAAATGACTCTCTCCCTCCATCCTAAATCTCTCTCTCATGGAGCAGGGTCTGCGTGAGGGCGGGGCTACCCGGTGAGTGACACCTGGGGCTCACTTCCTGTGTGTTTGCAGGTAACTCCCAGCTGGGCGCCACCATCGTGGACGCCCTGGACACGCTGTACATCATGGGCCTGCACGCCGAGTTCAAGGACGGCCAGGAGTGGATCGAGCAGAACCTGGACTTCGGAGTGGTGGGTACCTGAACCTCTCTCACACACACACACACACACACACACCTTTGGTGACCCGCCCCCTGCTGTGAAAACACGCTTGGAGGAAGTCACCTGATGGTCGTGTGTCCGATGGCGTGATGAAGAACGAAGACGAGTCTCCTTGACTTGACTTCCATCTGAACGCTGCTCCATCACCACTGACCTGGTTGTCTTCTTCCTCTCCTTCTCCTCCTCCTCCTCGTCCTTGAGGGGTGGTTCTTTATGAAAATACTTTTAAAGGAGACGTACACACATGACGTCAGTGGGGCCGAGACGCATCCTGTGATGTTTCATCTGTCCAGCAGAGGTCGCTGTGTTTAGTAAGGAGAGGAGGTTTATTAAGGAGAGGAGGAGGAGGAGGAGAGGAGGAAGATTATTAAGGAGAGGAGGGGGGGGAAATGAGGAAGAGGAGAGGACCCGAGGAGGAGTTTTATTAAGGAGAGGAGGAGGGGGGAATGAGGAGGAGGAGAGAGGAGGGGCTTAACAAGAGGAGGAGGAGGAGAGAGGAAGAAGAGGGAGTAGGAGGAAGAGATTGGAGGAGGAGGAAGAGAAGGGAGGAGGAGGAAGAGAAGGAGGAGGGAGGAGGAGGGACAGAAAGAGGAGTGAGAAGGAGGAGGGGACGAGAGATGAATGAACGCCGGTCGTCACGGAGATGCTTCCGGCTCCATTGACCTCGTCCAATCACAGAGGAGCACGGCCCCCAGTCTCACACGGAGGCACAAACATGCTGACGTTTGTTTTCACAACAGTCCTTCAAAGCGTTCGCCACATTACACACACAGGCACACACACACACACACACACACACACATATTATTCAAATGTATTCTACGCAGGCCAAGAGGTCTTTAGAGTCACATGACGTCCAGCCGAGCCCTGAAGGCCCCCTGCCCTCCTCCAGGAGCTGTAAGGGATGTGATATCTGAGTCGAGTGGAGCGTCTCCCCGCGTAAAGCATCTGTGGTTGTTTGTTGACGCCGTCCGTCAGAAGGCTTCGTGTTGCCGTGCAGTTCACCCCAATGAGTGACGAGTCAGTCGTAATAATAATAATGCATGATGACTCTCTTTCATGACCTGTTGTCCCAGGGGGAGGGGCCATCGCTGGCAGGATAACATAAATATAGTAAAAGCACGATGCAAAGGTCAAATTAAGCCCTGGTGAAAGTCTGACAGGCGAAACTATAAAACCAAACAAATTAAGAAATGAAATAAAAGAAACGGTAATAATAATAATAATAACCTTGATAACAATAGAGCTGTGGAGCAGTAAAATGACAACGTCGCATAAAAGAGATTACCTCGTCTCTAAACATTACTTCATATACTTCAATTATATAAAATAAATCCTAAAACAATTATATATAATAAATTATAAAACAATTATATATAATACATTGTTAAACAATTATATATAATGAATTATAAAACAATTATTTATAATAAATTATAAAACAATTATATATAATACATTTATAAACAATTATATATAATAAATTATAAAAATTATATATAATAATTATAACAATTATATATATTAAATTATAAAACAATTGTATATAATAAATTCTAAAACAATTATATAGATTTTTTTTACAATTCATAATAAATTATAAAAATGATATATAATAATTCTAACAAATATATATATTCAATTATAAAACAATTATATATAATAAATCATAAAATAATTATATATAATTAATTCATATTCAGGTTTTTATGAATGAATGAGATATTGTCGGCAAAGAGGTGAAATATAAAGGAGCTCACAAGTAGAATATTAATAGTATGAAACAAACTGTATGTCGTAATGTGTTTGTTGTTGTTTTCCCAGAATGCCGAGGTGTCTGTGTTTGAGGTCAATATTCGTTTCATCGGAGGACTGCTGGCCGCCTACTACCTCTCTGGACAGGAAGTGAGTACTCACCTGTGTGTGTTGTTGTTTAACTGAGCAGAGGAAGAAGGGATGAAGAGAGTCCTCTCTTCCGCCTCCTCCATCCTCTTTTTACAAATTGATCCTGTTCATCCTCTTTTTTTTAATGAGTGCGTAACTGTGAATACATTCCAGGGAGGGAGGGGCTGAGCAGCAGAGGAGGAGGAGGAGGAGGAGGAGGAGGAGCCCCCTGGTGGTCAGGAGAGAAAATGCAGCTTGAACATTAAACCATAACACATTACATTTCATCTCCGTAAACATCGAGGTCTCGTCTGACTGCTTCTCCCCTTTACACACACACACTCACCGTCACACACACACACACACACACTCACCGTCACACACACACACACACTCACCGTCTCTCACACACACTCACCGTTACACACACACACACACACACACTCACCGTCTCTCACACACACTCACCGTCTCACCGTTACACACACACACACACTCACTCCCAGTGACATAATCCTCTGTTCCCTCGTCTCACTCAGCGTCTCATTCAGTCCATTTCACGTCTCCTTTAATCCCTTTAGGAGACTCCATGACATGTTAACACTGACCCAGTGTGTGTCTCCTCTCCTCTCCTCTCGTCTTGTCTCCTCTCGTCTCCTCTCTCCTCTCCTCCCTCTCCTCTCGTCTTGTCTCCTCTCGTCTCCTCTCTCCTCTCCTCTCCTCCCCTCTCCTCTCGTCTTGTCTCCTCTCGTCTCCTCTCTCCTCTCCTCTCCTCTCCTCCTCTCTCCTCCTTCCTCTCCTCTCTCTCCCCTCTCCTCTCGTCTTGTCTCCTCTCGTCTCCTCTCTCCTCTCCTCTCGTCTTGTCTCCTCTCGTCCTCTCCTCTCCTCCTCACTCCTCTCGTCTTGTCTCCTCTCGTCTCCTCTCTCCTCCTCTCCTCCCCTCTCCTCCCCTCTTGTCTCCTCCCCTCTCCTCTCTCCTCCTCTCTCCTCTCGTCTCCTCTCTCCTCTCCTCTCCTCCCCACTCCTCTCCTCTCCTCCTCTCTCCTCTCCTCTCCTCCCTCCTCTCTCTCCTCTCCTCCTCTCCTCTCTCCTCCCCCTCCTCTCTCTCCTCTCTCTACTCTCCTCTCTCCTCTCCTCTCTCTCTCCTCTCCTCCTCTCTTCTCTCCTCCTCTCCTCTCTCTCTCCTCTCCTCCTCCTCTCTTCTCCTCTCCTCTCCTCTCTCTCCTCTCCTCTCCTCCCTCCTCTCTCTCCTCTCCTCCTCCTCTCTCCTCTCCTCTCCTCTCCTCTCCTCCCCTCTCCTCTCCTCTCGTCTCCTCTCTCCTCTCCTCTCCTCCCCTCTCCTCTCGTCTTGTCTCCTCTCGTCTCCTCTCTCCTCTCCTCTCCTCCTCCTCTCGTCTCCTCTCTCCTCTCCTCCCCTCTCCTCTCGTCTTGTCTCCTCTCGTCTCCTCTCTCCTCTCCTCTCCTCCCCACTCCTCTCGTCTCCTCTCCTCCCCACTCCTCTCTCCTCCTCTCTCCTCTCCTCTCTCCTCTCCTCTCGTCTCCTCTCTCCTCTCCTCCTAACTCCTCCTCTCCTCTCCTCTCCTCTCTCTCCTCTCTCTCCTCTCTCTCCTCTCTCCTCTCCTCGTCTCCTCTCTCCTCATCTCCTCGTCTCCTCTCTCCTCTCTCCTCTCCTCTCTCTCCCTCTCCTCTCCTCTCTCCTCTCCTCTCTCCTCTCCTCTCTCTCCTCTCCTCTCTCGTCTCTCTCTCTTCTCTCTCCTCCTCTCTCCTCTCCTCCCCACTCCTCTCGTCTTGTCTCGTCTCCTCTCTCCTCTCCTCTCCTCTCCTCTCCTCTCGTCTCGTCTCCTCTCTCCTCTCGTCTCGTCTCGTCTCGTCTCGTCTCCTCTCTCCTCTCGTCTTGTCTCTCGTCTCCTCTCGTCTCCTCTCCTCTCGTCTTGTCTCCTCTCCTCTCCTCTCGTCTTGTCTCCTCTCATCTCGTCTCCTCTCATCTTCTCTCTCGTCTCCTCTCCTCTCGTCTGCGTGTGTGTCATTGATTTTTGAAGTGTGCTGTAATTCATTTTAAAGGCTGAACTGTCAGAGTGCCCCCCCCCCCCACAGTAGATGTAAACAGGACAACAGACTCACTCGGCTTGTTGTTGTTGATCATGTGAGGATGAAGAAGAGACTGAAGACGAGATTCAATTTCTACACATTTATTCTCCAGTAAATCAAAATGATGTCTCTTTATGGAGGAGGAGGGGGAGGGGGAGGAGGAGGGGGAGGAAGGGAGGAGGAGGAGGAGGAAGAAGAAGAAGAAGAAAAGGAGGGAGGAGGAGGAAGGAAGGAAGGAAGAGGAGGAGGAGGAAGAAGAAGAAGAAAAGGAGGGAGGAAGAGGAGGAGGAGGAGGAAGAAGAAGAAAAGGAGGGAGGAAGAAAAGGAGGGAGGAGGAGGAGGGAGGGAGGAAGAGGAGGAGGAGGAAGAAGAAGAAGAAAAGGAGGGAGGAAGAAGAAGAAAAGGAGGGAGGAGGAGGGAGGAAGGAAGGAAGGAAGGAAGAGGAGGAGGAGGAAGAAGAAGAAGAAAAGGAGGGAGGAAGAGGAGGAGGAGGAAGAAGAAGAAAAGGAGGGAGGAGGAGGAGGCCAATACACCATGCAGATGATTGGACTAAGCACCACGACCACGGCTCTGCTTTAGGGCGGGGCTACACGGTGATTGACAGGTCACTACCAGAGACTCGTCTCCTCGGGACTTCCTCCTTCCTTCTTCCTCCTGCCTCCTTCCTTCTTTCTCCTGCCTTCTTCCTCCTGCCTCCTTCCTCCTTCCTTCTTCCTCCTGCCTCCTTTCTCCTTCCTCCTGCCTTCTGTCTCCTTCCTCCTGTCGCCTTTCTCCTTCCTCCTTCCTCCTGCTTCCTTCCTCATGCCTTCTGCCTCCTGCATCCTTCCTCCTGCCTTCTTCCTCCTTCCTCCTTTTTCGTTCCTCTTCCTACTGTCGTGTATTTTGCATATTACTCTTAAAGATACAGCTATTTTATAGATCTGAGCCTAGAAGGCCACACGAGGGGGTGGAGTGAAGAGTTCCTTTGTCTCAAGTTGGCGCGAAAGTCCACAGCAGGGGACTGCCCTATATATCCATATTTGGTGGTCAACACGGTGGAGATCATCTTTGGAGGAAGGGGAGCTATAGGAAACCTTGGGCAACCTATAGAATCGAACATAAGACCTCCCACTTTCTCTTGTGTATATAAGCTGTAACCACACATAGATCCGTTGAATCTCCTTGTACACGGACCCGTGGATTCCCAGGCGTTCGAACGAAGCGTCTGTTTTTACTTTGTACTCTTAAAGAATAAACTTTGTATTCTTGGAGTGCTGGGTCTCTCGAAACTTCTTTTTCAACAAGTCCTCATTCAAACTGCGCCGGCGGAACCCCAAAAAGAAGACACAACACTACCTCCTGCTTCTTGCCTCCTTCCTCCTGCTTCCTTCCTCCTGCTTCCTTTCTCTTTCCTTCTGCCTCATTCCTCCTCCTGCCGTGTGTCTCCTTAGTGTCTCCCCCTGGTCTCCTCTCAGTATTCTCTTTGTGTTTCCAGTAATGTGTCCTGGAGGTTTTATCCACACTGGATCAACTCTTCGTGGTCTTTTGGTTTGTGTGTTTACCCACAATGCACCTCTCTGAGTGTGCAACCTGCTGCCAGTGTTTGTGTCCATGCTGTGAACATTTGAAGTATTATTACACGAGCTGTCGTGTTTCTGTTCGGGCGTGAATGTGACACCTCTCGTGGGACGGGGACGCTCTGCAGGGGTCCTCAGGAGGAACCCGTCCCTCCTGGAGAGTTTAGGAAGCAACACAACGTTCCTGGCGGGGAACGGTGTGTTGCTTTATCAGGAACAACAAATAAAAAAAGAATAATTAAAAGGACCACAGCAAATAACACATTTGCATGGTCTGCCTGAAGCTCGCTATGATATATATCATATATATAATAATATAATATATATATATAATATATTATACATATTAGATATATATATTAGATATATTATATATATATCTTAGTATTAGTGCGCCGGTCTCCTCCATAAATCTGTTCCGCTCTGACAAGCCGAGGCCATCACCGCTCCTCTCCTGACGTCTCACTCGGCAGGTGTTCTGTGTTTTATGTGTTTTGTGCTCGTACCTGTCGGCGTGGAGGTTGACGGGTCGTTCCAGGTGGTCGTGACGTTGACTGAGTTTTGTTTTACATTACATGTCATTTAGCTGACGCTTTTATCCAAAGCGACTTACAATCCTGTTACATTCATACACCGTAGACGCAGCTACAGGGAGCAACTCAGGGTTAAGTATCCTGCTCAAGGACACATCGACTAGGGCGGGGATTGAACCTCAAACCCGCTGATTGAAAGACGGACCTGCTACCCACTGACCCACAGTCACCCCGTTGTTGTTCTCCAGGTGTTCAAGCTGAAGGCCGTCCAGCTGGCGGAGAAACTACTTCCTGCCTTCAACACGCCCACCGGGATCCCCTGGGCCATGGTCAACCTCAAGAGGTCTGTGTGTGTGTGTGTGTGTGTATATGTGTGTGTGTGTGTGTGTGTGTTTGTGTATATATATGTGTGTGTGTGTGTGTGTTCAGTATCCTCTTCTATGCATTGCATTGTTGATTCTCCATCTCCCAGCCTCTCTTTACTTCACACACACACACACACACACACACTGCAGTAGCATCCCATTAACGTCATATGTACTCATGTAGCATGTGGGCGGTGCAGTCGCCTCCTGTCTGTGTCACAGATGGTGTAACTGAGATGAAGATGAAGAGTCCTGCTGGAGTACACCAGTGGAAATATCTTTCATTTATATACATATATATATATATATATGTGTGTGTGTGTATATATACTTTTGCATTTGAAGGTGTCTTATTTTGACTGCAGGATTAATTAACTCTCATTATTTATTTGTTTCTGTTCACTATCCTCCTCCTCCTCCAGTGGCGTGGGGCGTAACTGGGGCTGGGCGTCGGCAGGCAGCAGCATCCTGGCCGAGTTCGGGACGCTCCACATGGAGTTCGTCCACCTGACCTACCTGACGGGGAACCCGGCCTACTACCAGAAGGTACCACTAGGGGGCGTCGCCCTGTGGACACTACTGTCTGCCTTATGTCACGTGTGATGACGCTGTGTATCAGTCACACTAACGGTGTGTGTGTGTGTGTGTGTGTGTGTGTGTGTGTGTGTGTGTGTGTGTGTGTGTGTGTGTGTGTGTGTGTGTGTGTGTGTGTGTGTGTGTGTGTGTGTGTGTGTGTGTGTGTGTGTGTGTGTGTGTGTGTGTGTGTGTGTGTGTGTGTGTGTGTGTGTGTGTGTGTGTGTGTGTGTGTGTGTGTGTGTGTGTGTGTGTGTGTGTGTGTGTGTGTGTCGGTCGACCGACCGACCGACCGACCGTCAGGTGATGCACATCCGGAAGCTGCTGGCCAAAATGGACCGACCCAATGGGCTGTACCCCAACTACCTGAACCCCCGCACGGGCCGCTGGGGCCAGCGTGAGTACCCCACACTCAGTCACCCTCTCTCCCTCCGTCACCCCTCTCTCCCTCCACAACCCCTCTCTCCCTCCGTCACCCCTCTCTCCCTCCGACGCTCGGTGACGGAGGGAGAGAGGGGTGTAGTTAAAGTGAAGAGAGAGCAGCAGGAGGACCTGGAATGTTATGAAGTACATCTTTACAAAGGTGACCTGAACTCATTTTATGCACGGTTTGAGGCTAGCAACAACAGCGCTAGCTCGCCGGCTAACAACAACACCGTTAGCGTAGCCGAGGTGAGTTCTACCGCTGGGGATGAACACACACTCTCTGTGACCGAGCACAGTGTGAGGAGGGCTCTGTTGAGGGTGAACACCAGGAAAGCTGCAGGTCCAGATGGCATATCTGGGCGAGTACTGAAGACCTGTGCTAACCAGCTAGCTCCAGTGTTCACCACAATATTCAACCTCTCCCTGGCTGAGTCCGTGGTCCCCGCCTGCTTCAAGAGATCCACTATTGTCCCTGTGCCCAAGAATGCTTCTCCAGCATGTATGAATGACTACCGACCGTGGCCCTCACCTCGGTGGTCATGAAATGCTTTGAGAGGCTGATAAAGGACTACATCTGCGCCTTCCTCCTTCCTCCATGGACCCGCTGCAGTTTGCTTATCGCCCAAACAGATCCACGGATGATGCTGTCTCCCAGGTACTGCACACCACACTCTCTCATCTGGACAGCCAGAGGGGGCTATGTGAGACTGCTGTTCATTGATTATAGTTCAGCTTTCAACACCATAGTCCCTCCAGACTGGCCGGCAAGCTGATTGAGCTGGGACTGAACACCCCTGTGTGCTTGGATCCTGGACTTCCTGACCGCCAGGCCACAGGTGGTCAGGGTGGGCAGACACACCTCAGCTCCCTCACCCTGAACACAGGATCCCCCCAGGGTTGCGTCCTCAGCCCCCTACTGTACTCCCTGTACACACATGACTGTGTGGCCAGGTTCAGCTCCAACACCATCATCAAGTTTGCGGATGACACAGTGGTGGTGGGCCTGATCTCCGACAACGACGAGAAGGCCTACCTGGAGGAAGTTGCTGATCTGTCACTCTGGTGCCAGGACAACAGCCTCATCATGAATGTCACCAAAACTAAGGAGCTGATTGTGGACTTCAGGAGGGTACAACAACAGAGGACGTACTCACCACTGGGGATTAACGGGACTACTGTGGAGAGGGTGAGCGGTATAAATACCTGGGAGTCCACATCACCGAGGATCTGACATGGTCAACAAACACAGACACTCTGGTGAGAAAGGCAAGGCAGCGCCTACCACCTCAGGCAGCTGAGGAAATTTAAAGTTTCCCAGAGGATCCTTCAGTCCTTCTACTCTGGAGCTGTAGAGAGCGTCCTGACAGGAAGCATCACAGCCTGGTTTGGCAACTGCTCCGCTCAGGACAGGAAGGCTCTGCAGAGAGTAGTGCGTTCGGCTGAGCGCACTATTGAACTACACTCCCACCCTGCAGGACTTGTACACCAGGAGGTGCAGAACCAGAGCCGGCAGGATCATGAAGGATCCTCACCACCCCAACAACAGACTGTTTCAGCTGCTGCGGTCAGGCAGGCGCCTCCGTAGTCACGCTGCAAGAACAGAGAGACTGAGACGGAGTTTCTTTCCTCAGGCCATCAGGACTGTGAACTCCGACCTCACCAGGACCCCCACATAGACCCACACAACTGCCCCTCTTAGGCACACACACACACACACACACACACACTTACTGTAAATATTGTGTTGTTTTTTATTGTAAATAGTGTGTACTTGTTGGCCTTGCACATTCCTGCTGAGCATTGCCACTTTCATTTCACTGCACACCCTGTGTGTGTATGTGACAAATAAAACATCTTGAATCTTGAATCTTGAAGAAGATTATAACACTTTTAATGTACTTCATGTCACCACATTTCCAGCTATGAAGTAATCGGGACCAGTGTGTGTGTGTAGTAGTGATGTGTGTGTGTAACAGTAGTTTAACCAGACTAATGAGGAATGAGGCTGAGCTCTTCTGTCTTAATGAGATCCTGCTGTGACTGACAGCCTTATTACCACAGACACACACAAACACACACACACAGACAGACAAACACACAGACACACACACACAGACAAACACACACACAGACACACACACACTCGCACTCCTCTTCCCACTCAAACACCACCCACTCCCTCTTCTTCTTCACCTGCTCACAGAGAGATCTGCTTCCTCCAGCCTCCGCATAGACTTCTATACAACCAGAGGAGTCGCCACCTGGTGGTCAGGAGAGAGAATGCAGCTTTCACACATGAAGCATAGACTTCTATACAACCAGAGGAGTCGCCACCTGGTGGTCAGGAGAGAGAATGCAGCTTTCACACATGAAGCATATACTTCTATACAACCAGAGGAGTCCCCCCTGGTGGTCAGGAGAGAGAATGCAGCTTCAACACATGAAGCATAGACTTCTATACAACCAGAGGAGCCCCCTGGTGGTCAGGAGAGAGAATGCAGCTTTAACACATGACGCATAGACTTCTATACAACCAGAGGAGTCGCCCCCTGGTGGTCAGGAGAGAGAATGCAGCTCTAACACAAGAAGCATAGACTTCTATACAGCCAGAGGAGCCCCCTGGTGGTCAGGAGAGAGAATGCAGCTTGAACACATGAAGCATAGACTCACCTGTCTGCTAAGAGCAGCATTAGTTTTATTTATTCAGTAATTTGCTCTTCGTACATTACAATGATTTCACTGGAGGTCATGAAAACAAACCATTAAAGCAGATTTGCTTCCTCAGTTGAACTAATGCACACTTAAATAAAACATGTTTAATAGGTGTGTGTGTGTGTGTCAGTGTGTGTGTGTGTGTGGATGGAAAACCACTACAGGTTTCGATGGATGCTTTTGATCCCGTATGTTTGTCTCTGCCAACGAAGAATGAACAATTCACGTTGGCGTGTTCCTCCCTCTCTTCTCAGACCACTCCTCTCCTCCACTGTTTAACCCTCTCCCTCTCTTCTCAGACCACACCTCGGTTGGAGGACTCGGGGACAGTTTCTACGAGTACCTGCTGAAGGCGTGGCTCATGTCGGACAAGACCGACACGGAGGCTCGCAAGACCTACGATGACGCCATCGAGGTAAGACTTCAACCACCGGGGGAAGAAGAATGAGAAGAAAACTAATGTCATTTATTTTCTCCCCAACTATGATTTTTACTGTTTCCTTCAGAGATATGGTACTACAAGCCCTCTAGTGGAGCAATATGGTACTACAAGCTCTCTAGTGGGGTAATATGGTACTACAGGCTCTCTAGTGGGGTAATATGGTACTACAGGCTCTCGATTGGGGTACTATGGTACTACAGGCTCTCTAGTAGGGTAATATGGTACTACAGGCTCTCTAGTGTGGTAATATGGTACTACAGGCTCTCTAGTGGGGTAATATGGTACTACAGGCTCTCTAGTGGGGTACTATGGTACTACAAGCTCTCTAGTGGGTCAATATGGTACTACAAGCTCTCTAGTGGGTCAATATGGTACTACAAGCTCTCTAGTGGGGCAATATGGTACTACAAGCTCTCTAGTGGAGTAATATGGTACTACAAGCTCTCTAGTGGGGTAATATGGTACTACAGGCTATCTAGTGGGGTAATATGGTACTACAGGCTATCTAGTGGGGTAATATGGTACTACAGGCTCTCTAGTGGGGTACTATGGTACTACAAGCTCTCTAGTGGGGTAATATGGTACTACAGGCTCTCGATTGGGGTACTATGGTACTACAGGCTCTCAAGTGGGGTACTATGGTACTACAGGCTCTCTAGTGGGGTACTATGGTACTACAAGCTCTCTAGTGGGGTAATATGGTACTACAAGCTCACTAGTCGGGTAATACAGGGCTCCAGACTGCGACCAAATGGTCGCATTTTGCGCCTAAAAATAGACACGGTGCGAGTAAATTTTTCATCAAGTCGCAACTGCGCGACCAGTAAATTAGCAGATTATTTATTTTATTTTTGTTGCTGACAAACTTGTTCTACACTTCAGCCCACTATAGTTAGCGGTAATGCCTGAATGACTCGATTGCTAACCGACATTAACTCCAGAAGAAGAAGAAGAAGGCTGGGCTGTGTGTGAGCGGGGATTGACAGCGGGAAGGGGAGGGTGACCACTGTTATAGGCTAATGTGTGAAAAGAGGCGGGTCTTGGGGTTATCGCGAATGAAAGATTTGACATAGCGGTGTCTCCTGTAGACAATGGCGGCGGACTATCAGTTCGTACTTTCTTCCTAAACCTATAGAAGACAAATCCTGAGAATGAGTCCGACTCAACTTGTGAGGAAAGCGGTGGCGAAAAAGTCAACAAATTCAGCTTTCGCGATGAGTGGCTGCGCGAGTTCACCTGGCTGAGGTATTTCAGGGAGACCAACTCAATGAACTGTACATTCTGCTGTCGATTCTCACAACATGCGGGGAACACAAACTTTTCTGATAAGACTGGCACGACACAATTAAAACACGACACGCTGATCAAACACAACGCCAGTCTCAAACATAAAATGTGCGACCTGTGCAATGAAAGTGCAGCTCCACTCAGAGTCGCATTTAGAAGACAAGAGGCTGCTAACCAGTGCGCCGAGGAGGCCGAATTGCGATTGAAGTTTAACACGGCGTATTTCATTGCCAAGAAGAACTGCCCTACGCAATTTAAAGGCCAACTTGATCTACAAAGGAAGAATGGTGTCAAACTAAGCATAGCATAATAACGACACAGCATGCGCAGTTTGTTGGCATCATCGCAGATACACTGAAACGGAAGACGTACGAGAAGATTAAGGACGCTCCTTATCTGTCAATCATGATTGATGGGGACACATACGTCAACAAAAGAGTGTGAAATCATATATGCCAGGATCCTGCAACAAGGGAAACCAACAAATGTTTTGATTGGCCACATCGAAGTGCAACATGCACATGCTCAAGGTATGTTTTCTCTCAAATTATGTTTAAACTCAATACAGTAAGTTCTGAAAGAGTTCTGTTGTGAATGTTTTGCAGTTCATGAAGACAAACAGGCACCATAATGATTAAGCTGTTAGGCTGGTGGTAGGACTAACACATAAATAATTGTGCACAATATGTAATTTCATTTTAAGGTGTATGATGCCACCAAAGAGGCCTTCAAGAAACTGGGGACAGAAACAGGGTGGTTAGACAAGACGGTTGCCATCACGCACACAATAGCTCGACTGCATGAATAGAAAAAAATTTTTTGCGAGCACCCAAGACCCATTTTGACCCAGGAAAAAGTGCGCCCCTAAATTTTCGCTTGCGCCCCTAACATTTTAAGTTAGCAGCGACTGTGCTCCTAGTTAAAAAAGTTAGTCTGGAGCCCTGTAATATGGTACTACAAGCTCACTAGTCGGGTAATATGGTACTACAAGCTCTCTAGTGGGTCAATATGGTACTACAAGCTCTCTAGTGGGTCAATATGGTACTACAAGCTCTCTAGTGGGTCAATATGGTACTACAAGCTCTCTAGTGGGGTAATATGGTACTACAAGCTCTCTAGTGGGGTAATATGGTACTACAAGCTCTCTAGTGGGTAATATGGTACTACAAGCTCTCTAGTGGGGTAATATGGTACTACAAGCTCTCTAGTGGGGTAATATGGTACTACAAGCTCTCTAGTGGGGTAATATGGTACTACAAGCTCTCTAGTGGGGTAATATGGTACTACAAGCTCTCTAGTGGGGTAATATGGTACTACAAGCTCTCTAGTGGGGTAATATGGTACTACAAGCTCACTAGTCGGGTAATATGGTACTACAAGCTCTCTAGTGGGTCAATATGGTACTACAAGCTCTCTAGTGGGTCAATATGGTACTACAAGCTCTCTAGTGGGGTAATATGGTACTACAAGCTCTCTAGTGGGTAATATGGTACTACAAGCTCTCTAGTGGGTAATATGGTACTACAAGCTCTCTAGTGGGGTAATATGGTACTACAAGCTCTCTAGTGGGTAATGGTACTACAAGCTCTCTAGTGGGTCAATATGGTACTACAAGCTCTCTAGTGGGGTAATATGGTACTACAAGCTCTCTAGTGGGTCAATGTGGTACTACAAGCTCTCTAGTGGGGTAATATGGTACTACAAGCTCTCTAGTGGGTAATATGGTACTACAAGCTCTCTAGTGGGGTAATATGGTACTACAAGCTCTCTAGTGGGGTAATATGGTACTACAAGCTCTCTAGTGGGGTAATACCATTTTCAAGCTCTCTAGTGGGTAATATGGTACTACAAGCTCTCTAGTGGGGTAATATGGTACTACAAGCTCTCTAGTGGGTAATATGGTACTACAAGCTCTCTAGTGGGGTAATATGGTACTACAAGCTCTCTAGTGGGTCAATATGGTACTACAAGCTCTCTAGTGGGGTAATATGGTACTACAAGCTCTCTAGTGGGTAATATGGTACTACAAGCTCTCTAGTGGGGTAATATGGTACTACAAGCTCTCTAGTGGAGTAATATGGTACTACAAGCTCTCTAGTGGGGTAATATGGTACTACAAGCTCTCTAGTGGGGTAATATGGTACTACAAGCTCTCTAGTGGGGTAATATGGTACTACAAGCTCTCTAGTGGGGTAATATGGTACTACAAGCTCTCTAGTGGGTAATATGGTACTACAAGCTCTCTAGTGGGGTAATATGGTACTACAAGCTCTCTAGTGGGGTAATATGGTACTACAAGCTCTCTAGTGGGTAATATAACTTCACGCTCTCTAGTGGGGTAATATGGTACTACAAGCTCTCTAGTGGGGTAATATGGTACTACAAGCTCTCTAGTGGGTAATATGGTACTACAAGCTCTCTAGTGGGGTAATATGGTACTACAAGCTCTCTAGTGGGTCAATATGGTACTACAAGCTCTCTAGTGGGGTAATATGGTACTACAAGCTCTCTAGTGGGTCAATGTGGTACTACAAGCTCTCTAGTGGGGTAATATGGTACTACAAGCTCACTAGTCGGGTAATATGGTACTACAAGCTCTCTAGTGGGGTAATATGGTACTACAAGCTCTCTAGTGGGGTAATATGGTACTACAAGCTCTCTAGTGGGGTAATATGGTACTACAAGCTCTCTAGTGGGGTAATATGGTACTACAAGCTCTCTAGTGGGTCAATATGGTACTACAAGCTCTCTAGTGGGTCAATATGGTACTACAAGCTCTCTAGTGGGGTAATATGGTACTACAAGCTCTCTAGTGGGTCAATGTGGTATTTTCTAAGCTCTCTAGTGGGGCAATATGGTACTACAAGCTCTCTAGTGGGTAATATGGTACTACAAGCTCTCTAGTGGGTAATATGGTACTACAAGCTCTCTAGTGGGTCAATATGGTACTACAAGCTCTCTAGTGGGTAATATGGTACTACAAGCTCTCTAGTGGGTAATATGGTACTACAAGCTCTCTAGTGGGGTAATATGGTACTACAAGCTCTCTAGTGGGGTAATATGGTACTACAAGCTCTCTAGTGGGGTAATATGGTACTACAAGCTCTCTAGTGGGTAATATAATTTTCTAAGCTCTCTAGTGGGGTAATATGGTACTACAAGCTCTCTAGTGGGTAATATGGTACTACAAGCTCTCTAGTGGGGTAATATGGTACTACAAGCTCTCTAGTGGGTAATATGGTACTACAAGCTCTCTAGTGGGGTAATATGGTACTAAGCTCTCTAGTGGGGTAATATGGTACTACAAGCTCTCTAGTGGGGTAATATGGTACTACAAGCTCTCTAGTGGGGTAATATGGTACTACAAGCTCTCTAGTGGGGTAATATGGTACTACAAGCTCTCTAGTGGGGTAATATGGTACTACAAGCTCTCTAGTGGGGTAATATGGTACTACAAGCTCTCTAGTGGGTAATATGGTACTACAAGCTCTCTAGTGGGTCAATGTGGTACTACAAGCTCTCTAGTGGGGTAATATGGTACTACAAGCTCACTAGTCGGGTAATATGGTACTACAAGCTCTCTAGTGGGTCAATATGGTACTACAAGCTCTCTAGTGGGGTAATATGGTACTACAAGCTCTCTAGTGGGGTAATATGGTACTACAAGCTCTCTAGTGGAGTAATATGGTACTACAAGCTCTCTAGTGGGGTAATATGGTACTACAAGCTCTCTAGTGGGTCAATATGGTACTACAAGCTCTCTAGTGGGGTAATATGGTACTACAAGCTCTCTAGTGGGTCAATATGGTACTACAAGCTCTCTAGTGGGGTAATATGGTACTACAAGCTCTCTAGTGGGTCAATATGGTACTACAAGCTCTCTAGTGGGTCAATATGGTACTACAAGCTCTCTAGTGGGTCAATATGGTACTACAAGCTCTCTAGTGGGGTAATATGGTACTACAAGCTCTCTAGTGGGTCAATATGGTACAAGCTCTCTAGTGGGTAATATGGTACTACAAGCTCTCTAGTGGGTAATATGGTACTACAAGCTCTCTAGTGGGTAATATGGTACTACAAGCTCTCTAGTGGGGTAATATGGTACTACAAGCTCTCTAGTGGGTAATATGGTACTACAAGCTCTCTAGTGGGGTAATATGGTACTACAAGCTCTCTAGTGGGGTAATATGGTACTACAAGCTCTCTAGTGGGGTAATATGGTACTACAAGCTCTCTAGTGGGGTAATATGGTACTACAAGCTCTCTAGTGGGTCAATATGGTACTACAAGCTCTCTAGTGGGGTAATATGGTACTACAAGCTCTCTAGTGGGTCAATATGGTACTACAAGCTCTCTAGTGGGGCAATATGGTACTACAAGCTCTCTAGTGGAGTAATATGGTACTACAAGCTCTCTAGTGGGGTAATATGGTACTACAAGCTCTCTAGTGGAGCAATATGGTACTACAAGCTCTCTAGTGGGGTAATATGGTACTACAAGCTCTCTAGTGGGGTAATATGGTACTACAAGCTCTCTAGTGGCGTAATATGGTACTACAAGCTCTCTAGTGGGGTAATATGGTACTACAGGCTCTCTAGTGGGGTAATATGGTACTACAGGCTCTCTAGTGGGGTACTATGGTACTACAAGCTCTCTAGTGGGGTAATAATTTTCAAGCTCTCTAGTGGGGTAATATGGTACTACAAGCTCTCTAGTGGGTAATACTACAAGCTCTCTAGTGGGGTAATATGGTACTACAGCTCTCTAGTGGGGTAATATGGTACTACAAGCTCTCTAGTGGGGTACTATGGTACTACAAGCTCTCTAGTGGGGTAATATGGTACTACAAGCTCTCTAGTGGGGTAATATGGTACTACAAGCTCTCTAGTGGGGTAATATGGTACTACAAGCTCTCTAGTGGGGTAATATGGTACTACAAGCTCTCTAGTGGGGCAATATGGTACTACAAGCTCTCTAGTGGGGTAATATGGTACTACAAGCTCTCTAGTGGGGTAATATGGTACTACAAGCTCTAGTGGGGTAATATGGTACTACAAGCTCTCTAGTGGGGCAATATGGTACTACAAGCTCTCTAGTGGGGTAACATGGTACTACAAGCTCTCTAGTGGTGTAATATGGTACTACAAGCTCTCTAGTGGGGTAATATGGTACTACAAGCTCTCTAGTGGGGTAATATGGTACTACAAGCTCTCTAGTGGGTCAATATGGTACTACTCTACTTCCTGATGGCGCAATATGGTACGCCTCTAGTGGGTGATGTAATTTTTTGTTGTTTTCGTTTTAAATACTGTTTTCTGCTGTGATTCCCAGAGCTCTTTCACCAGAGAAGAGCTCATGAACATCAGGGGAACAACTCCAGCGGATTTATTTCCAACGTTTTTAACTTCTGTGGAGTTACTGGACATTTTGTAAAGGTGTGCTCACCTTCATGCCTTGGTGGCTTGCCGGAGAGGAAAGCGCTCAGGGGCGCTTATGCGGCTACGAAGCGGGATCTCGTACAGCGCTGCGGGCATATTTCTCTCAACGTCCGCTCACTGTGCAACAAACTGGCGAACTCCAGCTGCTGGTGGGAGAGACAGAGACTTCTCCTCATCCTCCGCCCTGTGTTTCACGGAATCATGGCTTAGTGGATCGATACCAGATTCTGCGCTCCAGCTCGCTGGCTTCCAGCTGTTCCGGCGGACGGGACACAGAGCTCTCCGGAAAAGCAAAGGGTGGAGGAATCTGCTTTTACCTCAACAACGGCTGGTGCAACGACGTACGGTGATCCTACAGCACTGTTCGCGGACCTGGAATCTTTATCATTCACTGCAAACCCTTCTACTCCCACGTGAGTTCGCTTCATTCATCCTGGCGGAGTTTACATGCCGCCGCAGAACGTGCACGAGCTGGCGGACCCTCGCCGAACAGATACGGTGTGTGGGCGGACCTTCCCGGACTCTTTAGTTATTGTACTCGGGATTTTAACAAAGGAAACCTCAGCCACGAACTCCTAAATATAGACAGTTAATAAAATGCCCTACTAGAGAAGAGCATTCTGGACCACTGCTACACAACAATCAGCAGGGCCTATCACGCCGTTCCTCGAGCTGCACTGGGAAACTCTGACCACGTCATGGTTCATCTGATTCCCTCATACAGGCAGAGACTAAAGCTCTGCAAACCTGTGGTGAGGAAGTTCAAGAAGTGGACCAGTGAGGCTCTGGAGGATCTTCGGGCGTGCTTGGACTGTACTGACTGGGATGTCTTCAGGACTGCTACCAACAGCCTGGATGAGTACACAGAGGCTGTAACTTCCTACATCAGCTTCTGTGAGGACAGCTGTATTCCATCCAGCTCCAGGGTGAGTTATAACAACGACAAACCCTGGTTCACAGCGGAGCTCAGGAAGCTAAGACTGCAGAAGGACCAGGCATTCAGGAGTGGGGACAAGGACCTGTACACAGAGTCCAAATACAGGTTTAGCAAGGCGGTGAGAGATGCTATACGTCTGTACTCTGAGAAACTGCAACAGCAGCTCTCAGCAAACGACTCTGCTTCTGTCTGGAGAGGGCTCAGGCAGATCACCAACTACAAGCCCAAATCACCCCACTCCATGAACAATGTGCTTCTGGCAGGCGAGCTCAATGAGTTCTACTGCTGCTTTGAAAGACAATGGAGCAGTCCTGAGACCATCCCCACAGCCCCATCAACAAGCCACAGACCATCAGCCCACCCTCCTCCAGCCCATCAGGGGCTCACACCTCTGGAGCACCCTCCATCAACTCAGCGACGACCCTCGTCCTCCTGGAGAGAGCGTCAATAGGCTGTTCAAAAGCAGAACCCGCGCAAAGCAGCGGGCCCGGACTCCGTCTCCCCCTCCACCCTGAAGCACTGTGCTGACCAGCTGTCTCCGGTGTTCACCGACATCTTCAACACCTCCCTGGAGACATGCCACGTTCCAGCCTGCTTCAAGGCCTCCACCATCATCCCGTCCCAAAAACCCAAGATCACAGGACTCAATGACTACAGGCCCGTCGCTCTGACCTCTGTGGTCATGAAGTCCTTGAACGCTGGTCCTGTCACACCTCAAGACCATCACCGACCCACTCCTGGACCCCTGCAGTTCGCCTACAGAGCCAACAGGTCTGTAGGCGATGCAGTCAACATGGCCCTTCACTACATCCTCCAGCATCTGGACTCCCCAGGAACCTCGCCAGGATCCTGTTTGTGGACTTCAGCTCTGCTTTCAATACAATCATCCGTCCCTGCTGCAGGACAAGCTCTCCCAGCTGCACGTGCCCGACTCCACCTGCAGGTGGATCACAGACTTCCTGACCGACAGGAAGCAGCACGTGAGGCTGGGGAAACACGTCTCAGGCTCCCGGACCACCAGCACGGGTTCCCCCCAAGGCTGTGTTCTCTCCCCTCTGCTGTTCTCCCTGTACACCAACAGCTGCACCTCCAGTCACCAGTCCGTCAAGCTCCTAAAGTTCGCGGATGACACCACCCTCATTGGACTCATCTCTGGTGGGGACGAGACCGCCTACAGGTGGGAGACTGACCACCTGGTGACCTGGTGCAGCCAGAACAACCTGGAGCTCAACGCTCTAAAGACAGTGGAGATGGTTGTGGATTTCAGGAGGAATGCAGCCCCACCCGCCCCTCTCATCCTGTGTGACTCCCCCGTCGACGCTGTGGAGTCCGTCCGCTTCCTGGGCTCCATCATCACCCAGGACCTCAAGTGGGAGCTGAACATCCGCTCCATCACCAAGAAGGCCCAGCAGAGGATGTTCTTCCTGAGGCAGCTGAGGAAATTCAACCTGCCAGGAGAATGATGGTACAATTCTACACGGCCATCGTTGAGTCCATCATCTGCTCCTCCATCACCGTCTGGCACCCTGCAGCCACAGCCAAAGACAAGTGCAGCTGCAGAGCATCATCCGCTCGGCCGAGAGGGTTATCGGCTGCAATCTGCCTTCCTCCAGGTCCTGTTCACTTCCAGGTCACTGAAGCGGGCCAGAAAGATTGTCGCTGACCCTCCCACCCTGGACACTCCTGTTGAGTCCCTCCTCGGGAGGAGGCTGCGTCCATCAGGACAAAGACCACCCGCCACACCAAAGTTTTTTCCGTCGGCAGTCGGGCTCATCAATGGAACCCGGACTGACTGACTGTCACCCCCAGGACTACCACCTCTTCTTCCTCCTTCTTCCCGCTCCTTCCTCTTCCTCCTCCTCACTCCTCCTCCCTCCTCCTTCTTCTTCCCTCCTCCACACACGTCACTTTAACATGCACTTTAACTAAAACACACCACTTGAAGCACACACCCAAACACTTCACATTATTTGTTGTCTTTCTGTCGTGTTGATTGTTGTTTGTTTTGTCATGTCCAAATGTTGCACCTTCCACCAAAAAAAAATTCCTCGTTTGTTTGTGAAAACATCCCTGGCAATAAAACTGTTTCTGATTCTGATTACAAGCTCTCTAGTGGGGTAATATGGTACTACAGGCTCTCTAGTGGGGTAATATGGTACTACAAGTTAAGAGAATGATTTTAAATGAGATTATTGATGTTTCAGGGAGCCAGTGCAGAGCAGCTAGTGCAGGAGTGATGTGATTTATTTTCTTGGTTTTAGTGAGAACACGAGCTGCAGCATTCTGGATCAGCTGGAGGGACCAAAGAGACGGATTAGAGCAGCCTGATAATAAGGAGTTGCAGTAATCTCTTGGACATCTGGCTAACTAGACATCTGGCTAACTAGTTAGCTCGCTGGCTGATGGTGTTGAATGTAAACATGGCCGCCCGCTCTGCCTCCTCGAGACGCCGCGTCCTTCAGGAAAGTGAGCCGCCGACATCTTGAGATTCGCGGCGCGTCCGTCGGGTCGGGGTCAGAAACGAGAGGCGAGCTTTTGTTTGTTTGTTCTTAAGAGAGAGGGGGCGGAGTCAGAGGGAAGCAGATGTTCTCCGGTGGAGATGTCCGGCGCTCATTAGGAGCAGATGCTGCGCAGGTGGAGGGGGAGTGGGGGGGGATGCGTTGTCTGACCCTCATGCACTCACACATACACACACACACACACACTTAATATTCTATTCATAACCTTCACCCACGTTACCGCTATAATAAAAACAGTGTTGACCTTACCTCCTCGTTCTGTTACTGTTTCCATCACTTCCTGCATATTAATACACACGTGTATATGTGCACTACACACACACACACACACGCTTCCTTCTCCGCAGGCCATCGAGCGCCACCTGATTCGCAAGTCCAACGGCGGCCTGACGTTCATCGGCGAGTGGAAGAACGGCCACCTGGAGAGGAAGATGGGCCACCTGGCGTGCTTCGCCGGCGGCATGTTCGCGCTGGGCGCCGACGGCTCGCCCGACGACAAGGCCGGGCACTACCTGCAGCTGGGAGCCGAGATCGCACACACCTGCCACGAGTCCTACGACAGGACAGGTGAGGAGGACACACACACACACACACGAGTGCTGCCTGAAGATTATATTATTTTAAAGTTCATGACAGAGGTGTTTTCAGAAGTTGTGCTCACAATGAACTACAGCTGCAATGTCAAAAAACTACGGAAGCCCTGAGAGTCCATAATATAAAATCCATATCATAAATCTCTTCTGTCTTCATGACTTTAATGTTCGGTCAGGTGAATTTTCTCAGTGACATTTTTATTATAATTTGTGAAAAAGGTGGAAAAAAAACTATTTGTTGTTGTAATACCCATTTCGTCCACAAGAGGCGCCACTGTGTCGTACAGCAGACTGAAAGCAGCGCATTCAAAGGATTTCTTGCCAAAATAAAGATGGTAATGTTACATAACTTACTGGCAGAATATGTATTTACCTTTGGAGAGCGTGGAGACGAGAGGTGGACGTCACCCTCTTGTAGCCCAGATGGGTATTACAACAACACGCCAACTAAACGTTTAGAAAATGTTTCACCGGATTAAAAAAAACTTTATTTAATTTACATTTTTATTTCATTTAAAAACTCAAAGCACTGAATCCGTCTCATGAATGCATTTAAAAAAAAAAAATGTATTAGCTTTATGGATGGTGTTTTTTTTTTAGAGAGAGAGAGGAATGAAGGAAAACTATTTTTAATGAGCGTGTGTGTGTTTGTTTGTTATTATTCTTGATAAATTCAGCGAAAAATTAACGAGTAGCAGGATTGTTATTGCTTCATCACACACACACACACACACACAGTCTAATTGACATCATAAAAAGATCATGTTGATATCATCTCCTGTGTTTCCTACGTGATCAGAGTTTTACTGTCGTACCCTCCTGACGTTCTTCCTTTTACATCTTTCTCTTCCTTCATTTTCTTCTTTCCTTTCCTCGTCTCCTCGTCTCCTCCCCCCCAGTGCTGAAGCTGGGCCCGGAGGCCTTTAAGTTCGACAGCGGTCTGGAGGCGGTGGCCGTGCGGCAGAACGAGAAGTACTACATCCTACGGCCGGAGGTCATCGAGACGTACTGGTACATGTGGAGGTTCACCCACGACCCCAAATACCGCCAGTGGGGCTGGGAGGCCGCGCAGGTACGGGCAGAGGGGGGTTGTGGGAAATGTAGTCCAATAGTGATGTCACAAAGTCCATCTACCGCTTCAGCTTCATCTCCCGGGTGAATCCTTTAAACGCTCACCTTCGACCCGGCTGGCGACGGCGTGGTCTCCGTGGTAACGGTCGCTCCTGGCCAATCGGAGGTGCAGAAGCACGGCGGGGGCGGGGCTTAGCCGAGTGTCAATAGCGCGAAGCGTCAAGGAGCAGTTATTGTCATTACGCACCACAGAAGAAGAACATACAACAACAAAAAGGTCAAAACGAGACAAAGAAGGTCTCTCCTCGTCTCCTCCTGACTCCTCACCTCTTCCCTTGCCTCCTTCCCTTTCTCCTCGTCTCCTCCAGGCCATCGATAAGTACTGCCGGGTGAGCGGCGGCTTCTCCGGGGTGAAGGACGTGTACTCGTCCAACCCGACGTACGACGACGTGCAGCAGAGCTTCTTCCTGGCCGAGACGCTCAAGTGAGTCCCCTGAACCACGCGCTCTTATTTTGAAGGTCTCATTTAAAATAAGTGAACATTTTACAGGTAAAAGTCAAATTAGTCCAACAGGAAGCTCCCGTCACAATAAACCTAAAAGTAGGAAAAGCTTTCCCATCGTTTGCATTCGGTATCAAATCCTCATCGTCATCTTCGTCCTGGTTATGATGATGAAGAGGCTCTCATGTGGCCCTCTGGCTCCCCCTGGTGGCGGCTCTAGGGATGTCACGATGCTGGCTGTCAATCAAACGTAACCACCAATCAGAGCGCAGGAAGCTCTCATACAACTTCTTATGTTAGGACTTTAAGGTCTTTGAAGTGTGTGTGTGTGTGTGTGTGTCTCTCTGTGTGTGTGTCTCTGTGTGTGTGTGTCTCTCTGTATGTGTGTGTGAGAGAAACAGGAAGTGCTCCTTTAAAAGTCTAAAAACCGTCTTCAGCCAAGTTTTTACTTTAGTTTTGTTTGTATGAAAGAATCAAAATGACGTTAATTTCAAACATGTTTCTACTTCCTCCTCCTCCTCCTCCTCCCTCAGGTATCTCTACCTGTTGTTCTCCAGTGACGACCTGATGCCGTTTGAGAGTTGGGTCTTCAACACGGAGGCTCACCCGCTGCCCGTCCTCCACCTGGGCAACATCACGCTGCCGGGCAGCGAGCCGGCCCAGCGGTAGACGGACAGAGAGGGGCCTAAGGAGGGGGCGGGGCCTAAGGAGGGCGCCCGCTCGTACGCCCTCCCCTCAAGAAAAAGGGTTTAGAAAACCCACCAACACTGGATAAACTTACATTCAGCTCTACCGACACTGCAGGGCGACGCCCCCCCCCAGAGGGCGACGCCCCCCCAGAGAGTCTCCGTCTTCTTCTTCTCTGTTTTACTCTGTGACTCCACCCCTCCGTCTCCTCTGCTTCACTCAGGGAGACGAGTGCTGCTCGGCTGAAG
The DNA here is from genome assembly GCF_029220125.1 of Pseudoliparis swirei. Taxonomy (NCBI): domain Eukaryota; kingdom Metazoa; phylum Chordata; class Actinopteri; order Perciformes; family Liparidae; genus Pseudoliparis; species Pseudoliparis swirei. Next base: position 23,131,976 of record NC_079389.1, read on the forward strand.
GACCCGGCCCCTCCCACCGGAGGCGGGACTTACTTCTGTTTTTGGGGGATTTGTTGTTATTATTTTTAGTGTTGATTTGAAATTCGACCAAACTGGGAGCCCCCGCAGTGCATTCTGGGGGTTTTCTGTGAAGGATTACGCCGCCTCCTCCTTCACGGCTCTGTTGTCGATGCGTCTGTGAACCGGGGACACCGGGGGGGGACCAACCCCCCCTCCTCCATTTCACTTCCTGTCCAATCTTCAGATGAACTTTGACCCCTCCTCTTCCTCCTTTATCAGAAAAGAGGACCAATGTAAGTGGAACAGTAACTACTCGGTTACCTCCTCATCTTCACCACTCCTCCTCCTCCTCTTCCTCTCTCTCTTCTTCTGTGCTCTTCCTCTTTGAGCTGTAACTCGTTGCTTTGTGCACTTTGTACGGAGCGCTGTGACGAAGGACGCGCCGAGCGAGCTGAATAAATGACGTCATCCTGCTGTGCTCCAATCCCACGTTTGCTCTGTTCCATCATCATCACCTTCATCATCGTCACCATCATCATCGTCACCATCACCATCATCACCTTCATCACCATCATCATCACCATCATCATCACCATCATCCTCATCACCTTCATCATCATCACATCATCATCACCACCATCATCACATCATCACCACCATCATCATCACATCATCATCACCTTCATCATCATCATCTCCTCCTCCGCTGCCGGTCGGACCTCCTGTAACTGTAAGTTGCATGAGCTCCTCCAGTGTCTCCTGGGCTCCTCATGTAAAGAGCCCCCCCCCCCCCCCCTTCGGGCTCAGAGAAATCCGGCGAATGTTTTTTGGATTATTTCTCAATCCTAGAAACGTATTTGGCGCCTCAGATCAAAGCGACCCTCGACCCCGTGACCTTGACGGGTGACTGCTGTCCAACGCGCCGACGTCATATCATCCGGAGCCAAGTCGGCCATTCTTTTGATTCTAATGATTTCTTTATCATTTCGTTATCTTCATTTCTCTGTGAGTCTCGTGTGACCTGGAATCACTAAAAACTAAAAACTTTGTTTTTATCATCAGATAAACAACTTTCACCCGAAAAATGTACAAACCTGATTATTTAGTCAACAATCATGACAATGCCTACAATTTATATATAAATATATAAATTATATACATTTATATTTATAAATTATATATATAAGTTATATATATTTATATTAGGGCTGTGAAACGATTAAAAATTTTAATCGGATTAATCACAGGTTTTTGTGGATTAATCATGATTAATCACATATTACCGATATTCTCGGTATATTTTGTGAGAACATAGAGATTTATGACAAAAGACGGATATATACATTTATACATTCTTCTATACAATGGTGCTGCAACTCAGCAGTTATTTAGCAGTTTTCTTCCATATGGAACATTAATACATCTTCATCCTAAACAGAATGTTTAACCCTCCTGTTACCTTTCGGGTCAATTTGACCCCATTCAATGTTTAATGTCGATGTTCTTTGGGGTCAATTTGACCCCAGGCTATTTTCACTGTGTCAAACATATCAGAAATATCACCTTTTTATTTATTTAAAGGGCTATTTAGGTAGTCAACAAACAAACATAAAGTACCTCACACTTAAACTTGGGAAGCAATATTAATTCTAATAATTTTCTGGAGGTT
>NC_079389.1:23138644-23258644 GCF_029220125.1 Pseudoliparis swirei
ACACACGACAGACACATTACAGACACACTGCAGACACACTACAGACACACTGCAGACACTACAGACACACTGCAGACACATTACAGACACACTGCAGACACATTACAGACACACAGACACACTGCAGACACACTACAGACACACTGCAGACACACTCAGACACTACAGACACACTACAGACACACTGTAGACACTGCAGACACACTACAGACACACTGCAGACACTACAGACACACTACAGACGCACTGCAGACACACTACAGACACACTGTAGACACACTGCAGACACACTACAGACACACTACAGACACACTGTAGACACACTGCAGACACACTACAGACACACCGTAGACACACTGCAGACACACTACAGACACACTGTAGACACACTGCAGACACTACAGACACACTGCAGACACACTACAGACACACTGCAGACACACTACAGACACACTGCAGACACACTGCAGACACACTACAGACACACTGCAGACACACTACAGACACACTGCAGACACACTACAGACACACTGTAGACACACTACAGACACACTGCAGACACACTGTAGACACATTACAGACACACTACAGACACACTGTAGACACACTACAGACACACTGTAGACACACTACAGACACACTACAGACACACTGCAGACACACTACAGACACACTGTAGACACACTGTAGACACACTACAGACACACTGCAGACACACTGTAGACACACTGCAGACACACTGCAGACACTACAGACACACTACAGACACATAGACACACTGCAGACACACTAGACACATTACAGACACACTACAGACACACTGTAGACACACTGCAGACACACTGCAGACACACTGCAGACACACTACAGACCCACTGCAGACACACCGCAGACACACTGCAGACACTACAGACACATTACAGACACACTACAGACACACTGCAGACACTACAGACACACTGCAGACACACTACAGACACACTGCAGACACACTACAGACACACTGCAGACACTACAGACACACTACAGACACACTGCAGACACACTGTAGACACACTGTAGACACACTACAGACACACTGCAGACACATTACAGACACACTGCAGACACACTGCAGACACATTACAGACACACTACAGACACACTACAGACACACCGTAGACACACTGCAGACACACTACAGACACACCGTAGACACACTGCAGACACTACAGACACACTACAGACACACTACAGACACACTGCAGACACACTACAGACACACAGACACTGCAGACACACTGCAGACACACTGCAGACACACTGCAGACACACTAGACACACTGCAGACACAACACACTGCAGACACACTGCAGACACACTGCAGACACACTGTAGACACACTGCAGACACACTGCAGACACACTAGACACACTAGACACACTACAGACACACTGCAGACACACTGCAGACACACCACAGACACACTGCAGACACACCAGACACACTGCAGACACACTACAGACACACTGTAGACACACTGCAGACACACTACAGACACACTGCAGACACACAGACACACTACAGACACACTGTAGACACACTGCAGACACACTAGACACACTACAGACACACTGTAGACACACTACAGACACACTGTAGACACACTGCATACACACTGCAGACACACTACAGACACACTGTAGACACACAGACACACTGCAGACACACTGTAGACACACTGCAGACACACTGACTGCAGACACACTACAGACACACTACAGACACACTGTAGACACACTGCAGACACACTGCAGACACACTGCAGACACACTGCAGACACACTGCAGACACACTGCAGACACACTACAGACACACTGTAGACACACTGCAGACACACTGCAGACACACTGCAGACACACTACAGACACACTGCAGACACACTACAGACACTGCAGACACACTGCAGACACACTGTAGACACACTACAGACACACTGTAGACACACTGCAGACACACTGTAGACACACTGTAGACACACTGCAGACACACTAGACACACTGCAGACACACTGCAGACACACTGCAGACACACTACAGACACACTACAGACACACTGCAGACACACTGTAGACACACTACAGACACACTACAGACACACTGCAGACACACTACAGACACACTGCAGACACACTGCAGACACACTGTAGACACACTACAGACACACTGCAGACACACTGCAGACACACTGTAGACACACTGCAGACACACTGCAGACACACTGCAGACACACTGCAGACACTACAGACACACTACAGACACACTGCAGACACACTACAGACACACTGCAGACACACTGCAGACACACTACAGACACACTGTAGACACACTACAGACACACTGCAGACACACTGCAGACACACTGCAGACACACTGCAGACACACTACAGACACACTGTAGACACACTGCAGACACACTGCAGACACACTACAGACACACTGTAGACACACTGCAGACACACTGTAGACACACTACAGACACACTGCAGACACACTACAGACACACTGCAGACACTACAGACACACTACAGACACACTGCAGACACACTGCAGACACACTAGACACACTGCAGACACACTACAGACACACTGTAGACACACTGTAGACACACTGCAGACACACTGCAGACACACTGCAGACACACTGCAGACACACTGCAGACACACTACAGACACACTGTAGACACACTACAGACACACTGCAGACACACTGCAGACACATTACAGACACACTGCAGACACACTACAGACACACTGCAGACACACTGCAGACACACTGTAGACACTGCAGACACACTGCAGACACACTGCACACACTACAGACACACTAGACACACTGCAGACACACTGTAGACACACTAGACACACTGACACTGCAGACACACTACAGACACACTGCAGACACACTGCAGACACACTAGACACACTGCAGACACACTGCAGACACACTGCAGACACACTGCAGACACACTACACACTAGACACACTGACACACTGCAGACACACTGCAGACACACTGTAGACACACTGTAGACACACTGCAGACACACTGCAGACACACTGCAGACACACTGCAGACACACTGCAGACACACTACAGACACACTGTAGACACACTGCAGACACACTACAGACACACTGCAGACACACTGCAGACACACTACAGACACACTGCAGACACACTGTCGACACACTGCAGACACACTGTCGACACACTGCAGACACACTACAGACACACTGCAGACACACTGCAGACACACTGCAGACACACTGCAGACACACTGCAGACACACTACAGACACACTGCAGACACACTGCAGACACACTGCAGACACACTGTAGACACACTACAGACACACTGCAGACACACTGTAGACACACTGTAGACACACTACAGACACACTGCAGACACACTGCAGACACACTACAGACACACTGTAGACACACTGCAGACACACTGCAGACACACTACACACACACACTGTAGACACACTACAGACACACTGCAGACACACTGCAGACACACTGTAGACACACTACAGACACACTGCAGACACACTGCAGACACACTGCAGACACACTAGACACACTGCAGACACACTGCAGACACACTACAGACACACTGCAGACACACTGCAGACACACTACAGACACACTGTAGACACACTGCAGACACACTGCAGACACACTGCAGACACTACAGACACACTACAGACACACTGCAGACACACTGTAGACACACTGCAGACACACTGCAGACACACTGCAGACACACTGCAGACACACTGCAGACACACTACAGACACACTGTAGACACACTACAGACACACTGCAGACACACTGTAGACACACTACAGACACACTGCAGACACACTGCAGACACACTGTAGACACACTGCAGACACACTGTAGACACACTGCAGACACACTGCAGACACACTGCAGACACACTGCAGACACACTGTAGACACACTACAGACACACTGCAGACACACTGCAGACACACTGTAGACACACTACAGACACACTGTAGACACACAGACACACTGTAGACACACTACAGACACACTGCAGACACACTACAGACACACTGCAGACACACTGTAGACACACTACAGACACACTGCAGACACACTGCAGACACACTGTAGACACACTGTAGACACACTGCAGACACACTGCAGACACACTGCAGACACACTGCAGACACACTGCAGACACACTGTAGACACACTGCAGACACACTGCAGACACACTGCAGACACACTACAGACACACTGCAGACACACTGCAGACACACTGCAGACACACTGCAGACACACTGTAGACACACTGTAGACACACTGTAGACACACTGCAGACACACTGCAGACACACTACAGACACACTGCAGACACACTGCAGACACACTGCAGACACACTACAGACACACTGCAGACACACTGTAGACACACTGCAGACACACTGTAGACACACTGCAGACACACTGCAGACACACTACAGACACACTGTAGACACACTACAGACACACTGTAGACACACTGCAGACACACTGCAGACACACTGCAGACACACTGTAGACACACTACAGACACACTGCAGACACACTGCAGACACACTGCAGACACACTGCAGACACACTGCAGACACACTACAGACACACTGCAGACACACTGCAGACACACTGTAGACACACTGCAGACACACTGCAGACACACTACAGACACACTGCAGACACACTGCAGACACACTGCAGACACACTGTAGACACACTGCAGACACACTGCAGACACACTGCAGACACACTGCAGACACACTACAGACACACTGCAGACACACTGCAGACACACTGTAGACACACTACAGACACACTGCAGACACACTGTAGACACACTACAGACACACTGCAGACACACTGCAGACACACTGTAGACACACTGCAGACACACTGTAGACACACTACAGACACACTGCAGACACACTGGACACACTGCAGACACACTGCAGACACTCTGTAGTCACACTGCAGACACACTGCAGACACACTGCAGACACACTGCAGACACACTGTAGACACACTACAGACACACTACACACTAGACACACTGCAGACACACAGACACTGCAGACACACTGCAGACACACTGCAGACACACTACAGACACACTGCAGACACTACAGACACACTACAGACACACTGCAGACACACTGTAGACACACTGCAGACACACTACAGACACACTGCAGACACACTGCAGACACACTACAGACACACTGTAGACACACTGCAGACACACTAGACACACTGCAGACACACTGTAGACACACTGCAGACACACTGCAGACACACTGCAGACACACTGCAGACACACTGCAGACACACTGTAGACACACTGCAGACACACTGTAGACACACTACAGACACACTGTAGACACACTACAGACACACTGTAGACACACTGCAGACACACTGTAGACACACTGCAGACACACTGCAGACACACTGCAGACACACTGCAGACACACTACAGACACACTGCAGACACACTGTAGACACACTACAGACACACTGTAGACACACTACAGACACACTACAGACACACTGCAGACACACTGTAGACACACTGCAGACACACTACAGACACACTGTAGACACACTGCAGACACACTACAGACACACTGTAGACACACTACAGACACACTGCAGACACACTGTAGACACACTACAGACACACTGCAGACACACTACAGACACACTGTAGACACACTGCAGACACACTGCAGACACACTACAGACACACTGCAGACACACTGTAGACACACTGCAGACACACTGCAGACACACTGCAGACACACTGCAGACACACTGCAGACACACTGCAGACACACTACAGACACACTGCAGACACACTGCAGACACACTGTAGACACACTACAGACACACTGCAGACACACTGCAGACACACTGTAGACACACTGCAGACACACTGCAGACACACTGCAGACACACTACAGACACACTGCAGACACACTACAGACACACTGCAGACACACTACAGACACACTGCAGACACACTACAGACACACTACAGACACACAGACACACTGCAGACACACTACAGACACACTAGACACACTGTAGACACACTACAGACACACTGCAGACACACTGCAGACACACTGCAGACACACTACAGACACACTGTAGACACACTGCAGACACACTACAGACACACTGTAGACACTGCAGACACACTACAGACACACTGCAGACACACTGTAGACACACTACAGACACACTGTAGACACACTGCAGACACACTGCAGACACACTGCAGACACACTACAGACACACTGTAGACACACTGCAGACACACTGTAGACACACTGCAGACACACTGCAGACACACTACAGACACACTGCAGACACACTGCAGACACACTGCAGACACACTGCAGACACACTAAGACACACTGTAGACACACTGTAGACACACTGCAGACACACTGCAGACACACTGTAGACACACTGCAGACACACTACAGACACACTGCAGACACACTGCAGACACACTACAGACACACTGCAGACACACTGCAGACACACTGTAGACACACTGCAGACACACTGTAGACACACTGCAGACACACTGCAGACACACTGCAGACACACTGCAGACACACTACAGACACACTACAGACACACTGCAGACACACTGCAGACACACTGCAGACACACTGCAGACACACTGTAGACACACTGCAGACACACTGCATACACACTGCAGACACACTAGACACACTGCAGACACACTGTAGACACACTGCAGACACACTGCAGACACACTGCAGACACACTACAGACACACTGCAGACACACTGCAGACACACTGCAGACACACTACAGACACACTGCAGACACACTGCAGACACACTGCAGACACACTGCAGACACACTGTAGACACACTGCAGACACACTGTAGACACACTGCAGACACACTACAGACACACTGCAGACACACTGCAGACACACTAGACACACTGCAGACACACTACAGACACACTGTAGACACACTACAGACACACTACAGACACACTGCAGACACACTGTAGACACACTACAGACACACTGCAGACACACTACAGACACACTGCAGACACACTGTAGACACACACACTACAGACACACTGCAGACACACTACAGACACACTACAGACACACTGTAGACACACTGCAGACACACTACAGACACACTACAGACACTACAGACACACTGCAGACACACTGCAGACACACTACAGACACACTGCAGACACACTGCAGACACACTGCAGACACACTGCAGACACACTGCAGACACACTGCAGACACACTGCAGACACACTGCAGACACACTACAGACACACTGTAGACACACTGCAGACACACTGCAGACACACTGCAGACACACTGTAGACACACTGCAGACACACTAGACACACTGCAGACACACTGCAGACACACTGCAGACACACTGTAGACACACTACAGACACACTGTAGACACACTGCAGACACACTACAGACACACTGTAGACACACTACAGACACACTGCAGACACACTGCAGACACACTGTAGACACACTGTAGACACACTGCAGACACACTGCAGACACACTGCAGACACACTAGACACACTACAGACACACTGTAGACACACTGCAGACACACTGTAGACACACTACAGACACACTGTAGACACACTGCAGACACACTACAGACACACTGTAGACACACTGCAGACACACTGCAGACACACTACAGACACACTGTAGACACACTGCAGACACACTGCAGACACACTGCAGACACACTACAGACACACTACAGACACACTGCAGACACACCGTAGACACACTGCAGACACTACAGACACACTGCAGACACACTGCAGACACACTGTAGACACACTACAGACACACTGCAGACACACTGCAGACACACTGTAGACACACTGTAGACACACTGTAGACACACTACAGACACACTGCAGACACACTGCAGACACACTAGACACACTGCAGACACACTGCAGACACACTGTAGACACACTGTAGACACACTGCAGACACACTGCAGACACACTGCAGACACACTGTAGACACACTGCAGACACACTACAGACACACTGTAGACACACTGCAGACACACTGTAGACACACTGTAGACACACTACAGACACACTGTAGACACACTACAGACACACTGTAGACACACTGCAGACACACTAGACACACTGTAGACACACTGCAGACACACTGCAGACACACTGTAGACACACTGCAGACACACTGCAGACACACTGCAGACACACTAGACACACTGCAGACACACAGACACACAGACACACTGCAGACACACTACAGACACACTGTAGACACACTACACTGTAGACACACTGCAGACACACTGCAGACACACTGCAGACACTACAGACACACTGTAGACACACTACAGACACACTGCAGACACACTACAGACACACTACAGACACACTGTAGACACACTACAGACACACTACAGACACACTGCAGACACACTACAGACACACTGTAGACACACTACAGACACACTGTAGACACACTGTAGACACACTACAGACACACTGCAGACACACTACAGACACACTACAGACACACTACAGACACACTAGACACACTGCAGACACACTGTAGACACACTGTAGACACACTGTAGACACACTGCAGACACACTGCAGACACACTGCAGACACACTACAGACACACTGTAGACACACTACAGACACACTGTAGACACACTGCAGACACACTGCAGACACACTACAGACACACTACAGACACACTACAGACACACTGTAGACACACTGCAGACACACTACAGACACACTGTAGACACACTACAGACACACTGCAGACACACTGCAGACACACTGCAGACACACTGCAGACACACTGTAGACACACTACAGACACACTGTAGACACACTACAGACACACTGCAGACACACTGCAGACACACTGCAGACACACTGCAGACACACTACAGACACACTGCAGACACACTGCAGACACACTGCAGACACACTGCAGACACACTGCAGACACACTGCAGACACACTACAGACACACTGCAGACACACTGCAGACACACTGTAGACACACTGCAGACACACTACAGACACACTGTAGACACACTACAGACACACTGCAGACACACTGCAGACACACTGCAGACACACTGCAGACACACTGCAGACACACTGTAGACACACTACAGACACACTGCAGACACACTGCAGACACACTGCAGACACACTACAGACACACTGCAGACACACTACAGACACACTGCAGACACACTGCAGACACACTACAGACACACTGCAGACACACTGCAGACACACTGTAGACACACTACAGACACACTGTAGACACACTGCAGACACACTGCAGACACACTACAGACACACTGCAGACACACTACAGACACACTGTAGACACACTGCAGACACACTGCAGACACACTGCAGACACACTGCAGACACACTACAGACACACAGACACACTGTAGACACACTGCAGACACACTACAGACACACTGCAGACACACTGCAGACACACTGTAGACACACTACAGACACACTACAGACACACTGCAGACACACTACAGACACACTGCAGACACACTGCAGACACACTGCAGACACACTACAGACACACTGCAGACACACTGTAGACACACTACAGACACACTGCAGACACACTACAGACACACTGCAGACACACTACAGACACTGTAGACACACTACAGACACACTGTAGACACACTACAGACACACTACAGACACACTACAGACACACTGCAGACACACTGCAGACACACTACAGACACTGTAGACACACTACAGACACACTACAGACACACTGTAGACACACTACAGACACACTACAGACACACTGTAGACACACTACAGACACACTGTAGACACACTACAGACACACTGTAGACACACTACAGACACACGACAGACACACTACAGACACACGACAGACACACTACAGACACACGACAGACACACTACAGACACACTGCAGACACACGGTAACCTCCTGCTGCAAAGACGGCCGCCGTGCCCTGGAAAGTCATGAACCCAGTAAACACACGGAAGCATAATATTGATTGTTGAGTCAGCGTGTGTCTGTTTGTATGTGTGTATCTGTTTGTGTGTCTGGGTGTATGTGTGTGTGGGGGTGTGTGTTTGTATGTGTGTGTCTGTTTGTATGTGTTTGTCTGTGTGTGTGGGTGTGTGTGTGTGTGTGTAAAGCCAACATGTGACTCCCCCAACATGAGTCGTGTGTATTGAACTGCAGCTTCCAGACGTCGTTGAACGAGACGTTCAGACTTTAAAGATCTTTATGATGATTTAAAGTCAGGAACCAAACAGGAAGTCCACCAGGACAGAAGGGAAGCCACAAGACTGGATCCAACCGGTTTGATGGGCCCACGTGAGCGGCTCCTCAAAGGTCTTGAGACACTTTTCTACTCGGGAATAAAGACGGACTCAGAACTCTTTGGTGTTTTTATTTTGTTCCGCTTCCTGTTTCGACCGTCGGGCCGCTTCAGCTTCCACGAAGCGAAGCTGCGAGTTCTTCCGAGGAAACCCAAGAACCCGACGTCTCGAGATGGAGCCGAACAGAGGCAACGATAACCAACCACGACATGATGTCAGAGGAAGCTCTAACAGTCATTCAGGGAGATTAGCAGGGTTTCATCAGCAGACGTAGTTGTGTGTGTGTGTGTGTGTGTGTGTGTGTGTGTGTGTGTGTGTGTGTGTGTGTGTGTGTGTGTGTGTGTGTGTGTGTGTGTGTGTGTGTGTGTGTGTGTGTGTGTGTGTGTGTGTGTGTGTGTGTGTGAAGGCCATGGACCAGTGAGCATCCCCCACCATTAACACACACACGATTGATTTGCATGTACCTGGACGTATTGTGTGCGCACACACACACACGGTGTCAATCCCTCAGCAGGAGGCGGTCTTCACACTGGACGGTTCCTCAGGGAGCAGATGGCTCCAGCGTAACAATAACAACACATCAACACGGGAACGTTTCTGCTCCGGCCAACACGATGTTGTTGGTCCAGAAACCACACACACACACACTGATGTGTGTGTGTGTCATGGAGTTAGTGTGAGGCAGGTAACGTGTGTTCAGACGAGAGCATGAAGACGTTTGTAAAGTTCAGTTTGAAAGAAAGTTTAATGCTGCTGCTGACTCACTGAAACTGATGCAAGCTGTTCATTAAAGCTGCATTCTCTCTCCTGACCACCAGGGGGCGGCGACTCTGGTTGTATAGAAGTCTATATAGTGACTACTTCTCTTGATGTATTCCCTCAGTAAACATGAGTTTATGTCTCAGTCTCTAGTTTCTAGTCTTCTTCTATACAGCATGATGTCATCATTTATACTTTATGGTCATCTAGAGTCACACAGACCATGAAGCAGCTTTACTTTACTTTAGTGATTTTAACTTTACAGGTCTGAACATGTTTTTCAGACCTTTCTATTCATCATGAAATGTTCTGCTTCAAAATAAAAACAAGCTCTTATTTTGGCGGGGAGGGAGAGGGGAATTCTATGACGTTTGTGTTTTACTTTCCAAGGTATTGTCACGCTCGTGTACCTTCTGTGGTTTCCCTAAACCATTCACAATACTCCTGTGTGTGTGTGACAGACAAAGGAATGTTCTGATGTGTTCTGTGAAGTGACTCCCCCCCCCCCCCCCCTGCTGTGTGCTTGCGTTTCATCCACAGAATTTCCTGTGTAGTAAAACGCTGCTTCAGCGATTACGCAACAGCCGGTTCTTCCATTCCCAAAATACCTGCGACCCCGAGAGGTCGGCGGTTCAAACCCCCGAGAGGACATCGAGATGACGCGCGCCTTCAGGAGGACGCCTGTTCCACGAAGAAGTCACGTGATCGGTCCAGTTGGGAGACGTCTTGTAATAAAACAAAATAACTTCTTTGTGTGTTTTTCTGAGGACGCTCAAGATAAATGGAAATTGTATAGACATTTTAGTTTTTCAGCTAAAAAAAGGCAAAAAACAAGATGCCACCTCCACAGATAGCAGTTGACGCTATAGCAGAATCCTGTCATCATTCCTAAGAGGTGCGCCACAACGGATCAATACAACTGTGTTGAGGATCGATTAATAATCACCGGCCATTTCTCCAAATGTCATGAACCAGTTGGTTTTTGTTTTAATTGCTTTATGTTTTCTTTTGTTTAAATAAACCTTTATTTATACATGTGTGTATTGGAAAATGTTACAGGTAATTTAAACTACAATCTCAAATAAGCATCAACAGCTGCTCCACATAAACAAGATTATGAATTCAAATAGATAGATACTAAATAATTATGATATTGTTAAAAATATATAAAAGGATAGTGTGTGTAGTGTTGAGTTGATATATTCTTAAAATGTATTTTTAAAAATAATTCACTGAAATTGGGGATAACTTTTATTAATTTACTTTTATGTATATAACATATACCACATATACTAAATACATTAACAATGAATTCAATGTTGTATTTAGCATATTTGAAATGTCAACTTCATTTTGAAGTTATGATTGTTTGACACGATAATATTTAATTTATCTTCAAAAAGTTACTGATTCTGGATTATTAAATATATTAAATGTATTTATTTGTGGGAAAACAGATTTGATGCGTGTATGTGTGAATATATTTATTTATATCTATATATATATACAAATATCTAATTTATATATATATATATCTTAATTCAAATGTAATATACATTTACACACATATTATCAAATAAATTAAACTTATATATATATATATATATATATATATATAGTTTAATATTTGTATGTGCACTTTTCAATGAACTCCGCCTGCCTGGAGACGGGCCCTTGTTACTACGGCAACGCAAAACACCTCGTCGACCAATCACAAGCGTCGTTCGGCGCATTGGTACAAACACAACTCCACTATCATTCCGTCTCCGTGACACGCCGCCGATGAAAGTTTGGACTTCATTTTTTAATTAATTTTGTTCCCAAGGGTAAATATACACCTTTTATATGTTATTCCGACCACGTGACGCTTTTTACATATTTAAATGTTGTGCTTTTTAAACCGGAAACGCCGGGGGACTGTATCGCGCCGGGGCGTTGCACCTTTCGCGGCGGGTCGTGCTTCGGCTGTATAAAGCAGGCGTGCCTGCGCGTGTGGGTCAATCACTGACTCCGCTGCTCTTCCCGGCCGCTGGACTATGAGGAGCCCGCTGCACGTTAACTTCTCTTTCTGACTTTAACGCGTTCAGAAGACGTTTATTTGTGGGAGGAGAAGAGAGAACACGTACGTACCGCTTCCGTTGCTCCTCTTCTGTCACTGTGTGTTTAACGTGCGTTAAGAAAGTTATGTCAAAACACTCGCTAGTCATTTATAATTCACAACGCCAGTTGTCGTCGCCATTTAAAAAACACCAATTAAAAAGTCAGTTGGGATTGTGATGACGTCAGACGCCAGGATTCAGGCGTTATCATTATTTCCAACGTACGCTACGTGACTTTGCTGAATTCAGATAATTTCGTCGCCATATGGGTTGATTATTATTATTTTTTGAATAAAAAATGTGACGTAAATCCGCATTATCTTTCGTGATAGTAACGGTAATTAAATCTGGTGTTTAAAACAAAAATATTTTTAATGAGTTTTTAGTTCATTTTGTGTTACAGTTGGCACCGAAATAAAGTTACCGGGTTTGCTTTAAAAACCGGAAACGCTTTTTAACTTATTTAACGTATTTTATTGAGTAATTCTGTCTCCTCTGCACTTATTAAGGTCGCGTGGTGCCTCACCGGTTCTGGAAGATTTAAAAAAAAGCCAGTCTCGCGCAGTGATCTGTTCTAGAAGCCTCAGGAGCCCTGGACATGGGGTTTTACTGCGCATGCGCGTGTGTGCTCGTCTCGCGCTCACACTGCTGAATGGCTCAGTTTGAACCCCGCGGCTCTATTTTTATCACGTTTATTTCTGATTTGTGTTTGAATATTATGAAATGACTATTTGTATTGTGGGAACTATATTATAACTAGTTCGTTTATGTTTTCATGAATGTTACATATTATAAAATGGCTAAATTTATAATGTGAACAATATGTAATATATTTAAAGAAGTGTAATTTTTGTAGTTTTAACTTATTTTTGTAGTTTTAACTCCTTTTTTCCTTCTCTCCAGTTGATCTGAACTTTTGTCCCCGAGAGAAGATGGACACCAAGGAGGAGCCCAAGAGCTGCTCGGCCAGCGTCCTCACCTGGGAGCAGGTGAGCCGCCTGAACGAGGTCCTGACGGAGGTGGTGCCCGTCCACGGGCGCGGGAACTTCCCGACCTTGGAGGTGCGCCTGAAGGACATCGTGGCCCGCGTGCGCTCCCGCCTGGAGCGCCGCGGCGTCGCCGTGAAGGACGTGCGCCTCAACGGCTCCACGGCGAGCCACGTGCTGGTGCAGGACGTGGGCTGGAGCTACAAGGACCTGGACATCATCTTCCGGGTGGACCTGCCGCACGAGGCCGATTTCCGGCTGGTGAAGGACGTGGTGCTGGGCACGCTGCTGGACTTCCTGCCCGAGGGCGTGAACAAGGAGAAGATCACGCCGGTGACCCTGAAGGAGGCGTACGTCCAGAAGCTGGTGAAGGTCACCACGGAGCAGGACCGCTGGAGCCTCATCTCGCTGTCCAACAACGACGGGCGCAACGTGGAGCTGAAGTTCGTGGACTCCATCCGCCGGCAGTTCGAGTTCAGCGTGGACTCGTTCCAGATCGTGCTGGACTCGGTGCTGGCGTTCTACGAGATGACGCGGGCGCCGATGACGGCGGCGTTCCACCCGACGGTGCGCGGCGAGAGCGTCTACGGCGACTTCGGCGAGGCGCTGGGCCACCTGGGCGGCCGGCTCATCGCCACCAAGCGGCCGGAGGAGATCCGCGGCGGCGGCCTCCTGAAGTACTGCAACCTGCTGGTGCGCCACTTCCGGCCCGCCAGCGAGGAGGAGTTCAAGGCGCTGGAGCGCTACATGTGCTCGCGCTTCTTCATCGACTTCCCCGACATCGGCGAGCAGCGGCGCAAGGTGGAGGCGTACCTGCAGAGCCACTTCGTGGGCGAGGAGAAGAGCAAGTACGACTACCTGGTGATCCTGCGCCGCGTGGTGGACGACAGCACCGTGTGCCTCATGGGCCACGAGCGGCGCCAGACGCTGCAGCTCATCTCGCTCATGGCGTTCCGGGTGCTGGCGGAGCAGAGCGCCGTGCCCGACGCGTCCTGCGTCACGTGCTACTACCAGCCGGCGCCGTACGTCCGCGACCACAACTTCAGCAACTACTACGTGGCCAACCAGAACATTCCAACATGGCTGCCGTGCAACTGACGACGGGAAGAAGAAGAGACGCACGCAAAGAAAAACGCCGACGCTGCTTTTTGAGAAGAGACGGAATAAAACCAAAAAAATAAAATCTCCCCCGAGAAAAAAAATGTATTGAGGCCGTAAATCCTCGTTTGTTCCTCTGGGCACAAAATGAACTCTGGTTTAGTTTTGGATCTCGAGGCATCAGGAAGATTTTAAGTCTGTTTTCTTCTTTCGTGTTTATCAGTGTTGTGCCTTAACCTCCAGTTGCCCCCCCCCCCCCCATATGATTTAATTATCGGTTATGTTTTGCACAAAAAAAGTTAAGGAGATGAAAATGTTCCAGCCTTCAATTTAGGTTCAGAGAAAAATAAATATATTAATGTAGAAAATAATGCAAAGTATTCGTAGGGGGGGTATTAAAAAACCAGTGTTAAAAATGTTGTTCACGAGGCGAGTGAGGTGGCACTAATAATGTTGAATATAGCGGTGGGGGGGGAAGTGGGAGGAGTCTATTTGTTTTCATTAATCTTCCCTTTAAAAAGCCGATCGGTGTCCGAAAAGAAAGATGATTTTTTTTTTTTTCCAAATGTGAATGTCTAGGAGCCCCCCCCTGAATGTGGGATGCCAAATGGCCCTGCAGAGAGCCGGAGTCCTGGAAGATACTTCCCCTTAAAAGGAGCAGTGCATCCCCCCCCCACCAGGGTTGAGCCCTGAAATGGGACGGCAGGACGTCTATAATTATCCTCTGGGGGGGGGGCTCGAGTCGTGTGTCACTTCCTGTCCTCTGCAAACCGGCTGAACCACGACCGGAGCGGCTGAACCCCTTATGTGGGCACCGAGGGCGACCGGTATGTTGAGAGGACCCCCCCCCCCCCAACGTATTACAGCCCAGCCTATTATTAGCCCGCGGGGCAGAAGCCCTGGCGGCCGCCGGCTGAGCGTCAGGACGCTGGGAACAAGTTCCTGTCTCCGCTGCTCTCAGGTCTCTAGACTCTAGTCTAGTCTCTATCCTCTGGTCTCTAGTCTCTATTCTTTATTCCTGCTTCTTGTTTTCCCCGGACCCCCGGAGTGTCCGTTATCTGCCCCCGGTGGTCAGTTTGACCTCTGCAGGTCGCGTTCCGGTCGGGCCGCTCTGCTGCTGACCCGTTGGGTTGTTGTTGTTGTTGTTTTCCAGCGAGGAGCCTCTGGACCAAAGTCGCCCACCAGCAGCCCAAGTGCCTTTTTGTTTCTGGAGAACTTAAAGCGTGTTCTGATAACACCGAGGAGGCGTCAGCCTGTTTACAGCAGATCTCTGCTTGAGTTGTTGTTGTTTTTTTGTTCCCGCTCTGAGCCTCTGGCGGCCAAAATATTCACACCTGTATTTTATTTACCGTCTGCATTCGGCTCGTAAACCACGCTGTGATCTTCTGTTTTCTCCCCGGAGCCATCGCGCTGTCGGCCCCTGCAGCTCGGGGGGGGAGACCCCGTACGGACAGAAGCACTTTAAAGAGCCTCGTTGGCTCTGAAGGAACGTGAGTAACGTGGACCGCTGGCTCTCAGGGACGTGGTGCGTTCAGGGCCCCCCTCTTTAATCTTTAACTGCAACGCTCGGGATCTTATTGGAGCCGAGTGGTGTCTTCGTCGTCACGGCGATCTGGGGACGAAACGTAGAAGATTTGCGTAGTTTTTTATTTTAAGGGAACAGCGGCAAAGAATCCGATCATTCCGTCAGGGAATAACCGTCAGGGCGACGAAGACGAGTCGAGACGAACCGGTCGGAGGCTCGTCTCCTTCTCGTCTCCTCGGGCCTTTCCTTTCTCCTTCTCCTTTTCTTTTTTTTTGGTTGTCGCTCGCTTAAAAAAAAAAAAAGTAGTTTTGAGCGACGTAAAAAACCCGACAACCAACAACTTGTGTTTTTCTCTGAAGCAGCCTGGAGACTAACGTTGTTGTTGTTGACAGGGCTGATGTGCAAATGTTTTTGTGAAGAAAAGATGTAAAACAAAGGATGACGTGAACTTTGCTTATTTTTTTGCCCCCATTTTTTTTCTTTTTTTCAAAGTCTGCTGTAAACTCTTCATCGACCTCGTTGCTCCTCCTCTTCCTCATCGACGGTCCCGCTCGGTCCGGCCTTTTGTTTACTAGTACGGAGTGTTTGTTCTTTATTTTTTGAGTTTGGACACCTGTAGATGGATTCTTCTTTTTTTTGGGTGGAGGTGAAGTTTAGTGGTGACACTCGTTTAAAAGTGAGTGTTCCCCTCAGGAAGAGGACGAGGCCCGCTGCAGCTTCCTGTCTGGAGGCTCTTTACTGCAGCTGTGTGTGTCCGGATGCCTGTTGCTATGTGAAAAAGAAGCGGTTTGGGGGTGAATATGAATGTCTCACTATGAATCTATATTTAGCTGCTGAGCGGACGCTCAGCCGTGATGTCATGTTTTCATTTGACCTCACTTGAGTTTTTTTGTTTTTGAATGGAAATGTACATCAACGGGAAAATGTGTTAAAGAGAGAAAATAATAAAGAATGAAATGCAAACGACGCGTCGGCTGATTCTGTTTATGTGGCGCTTTATTTATTTTTCAATACTTACAAGATTTATTGGTATTTATTTGTTGTAAATGAGTATTAAAGTTATTTCATTCATTAGAATATTCAAACAAATGTTTAAGTTGTGCCATGTTATAAAATATGAATTCTTCAGATTTTTTTAATGGCATTAGTGTTAAACTAAAATGAAAGCCTGTGTTCAGCCTTAAAGTGAACACACGGCAGTTTGGGAGATTTAAGGTGAACAATACAAAATATTAAAGTTCCTCTTCAGTCAAATGTTTGTTTGTTTTTTCACAATCGGGAGGAATAACAGCTGGAAGCAGCTCTAGAGCTGGTACTGAGGTCACGCTGAGAGGTCACGGGGTCGTACATCTTCTTTCCTTCACATTGAAGTTTAGAGCATCACTAAACATTTTTTTTATAGCAGATTCTTAAAAAACGTATTTACTTTATATATATTTATGTTATATTTATCTTTATATATTTTTTCTATATAAATGTATATATATATATAATCAGTTTATTTGTTTAGCCCAATACTACAAATTTGTCTCGGAGTGCTTTACAATCTGTACACATAGACATCCCTGCCCCAAAACCTCACATCGGACCAGGAAAAACTCCCAAATAACCCTTCAGGGGGAAAAAAGGGAAGAAACCTGCAGGAGAGAACAGAGGAGGATCCCTCTCCAGGATGGACAGAACAATAGATGTAATGTCAGGGTGTCCGCGGGGCATTAAAAAGTCTTAAGTCTTAAATTGCTTTTCCTAAAAATAAGGCCTTAAAAAGTCTTATTGTCTTAAATTCAGATTGGATTGGTCTTAAATTTTTTGGATGTCATTACGAATATGAGGCATTCTGTTCCACCACGTCCGTATTTTGCTCCGGTTGCTCTGCGGGGTCTCTGGTGTCACCGGGGCCACGCCCCTTCTCTTAAAGGGGCACCGCGTATTCGGCCCTATCAATCCCCTACAACGTGAAACATCGGCTAGTTTAGAAAACATGGCAGGATGCAAGTTCAACAACGGCTTGAAAAGAACGAGTGTTTCTGGTCCGCCGCTAGCTCCTGCTCCGCCGCTAGCTCCTGCTCCGCCGCTAGCTCCTGCTCCGCCACCCGCAACAACGTCAACTACAACGCTGGAGGTCACCGGAGGAAATCCAGCGCCGTGCAACAAAGAGCTCATCACCGAAGTCCAACAGGGCGGCGCGTTCTTCATTCTGTTCCACGAGACTCTGGACCAGACCACCGCGAGCAGACAGCTGGACTTCATGTGCTCTTGGTGAAATGACCACGTCCCGTCAGGATCCTGTGGAGCTCATGGGCCGTGACACCAGGACCTACTTCAGCACCTCAAAGTAAGTCTCACATAAATATATATGTATTAACTAACCTCATGTATATGAGTGTGTTTCATATAGTTAAGCTTTACTCGTGTGTCAAGTTAATAACAGCTATGCATAGGCGCACTACACATTAATTAGACTAATTAAAAATAGTTTTAGAATGGTAGTAAGTAGAGTGTTTACCTGTCAATATGTCTACATAGTGTTCACTAGGCTCAAGAGATGGCTCACGTTGCTTAATTTGTAAAAAATAGTTTTCATTCCTATTGATCCAGTCTGACATTAATCTGAAGTGGTGTCATAAGAGATGTGGTGACTGTTGTTTGGCTAATGTCTGCCTTTTTTCTTTCTTTTTTCCAGGAGAATGGACCAAATGTCAACTGGAAGTTTTTTTTATTCATATAGTTTGAAAAGGATTGTTTTCCTAGTATATTCACAAAAGCTCAGGAGTAGACTTATGAACCTGTGACACACACATCCATCACATGGAGACATGAGAACTCACACACACACACACACACACACATACATTCTATTATGTAAATGAATTTGCTTTTTAAAAGCAGCTGTAAATGTTATTTATGTTATTTTATAGATTTTTTTGTTCAAAAGGAACTATGTTTCACGTATTTTAAAAATATATTTACTTGATTTTATAGACATTTGTTCATGGGACCTAAATGTTCTGAAAATGTTGTATTAATAAATATAATTTACAACAGCAATGACATTTGTGTTATCCTTTTGCATTACACCATACTGTTAATTTTGAACAGACGTCAGTGTGTTTACTTTGAATTAATTAATTTAGATTAATGTATATTTCCTTCGTACGTTAGGTCTTAAATTTTATTTAGACGTGGTCTTAAAAAGTCTTAAAAAGTCTTAAATTTCACTGGTTTATTCCTGTAGACACCCTGTAATGTGTACAGGACAGATTTAGAGTTTAAATATCTATATATATTTTTATATAATATTGTTTCTATATATATACCTTATTTATATCATTTATATATATTTGTTAAATATATTTTTATATATTTTTATATATGTATATATTTATCTATATGTCCTCTGAGGTTCACGAGACACCAAACTGCAGTGCTTGTCTCTGAACACGGAGCGTTATGCGTGTGAAGTTTATTCATACTCGCTTCCTTTCGGCGAGTCGTCACCTCTTCTCTCTTGAATCACTCGTTTCCTGAGCGAAGAGACGAGTGTTCTCCATGAGGGAGTTTCAGGGCCTCAACAAAACCACACACACACACCACACACACACACCACACACACACACACACAGCAGGTCAGACATTGCACGATTTGTGGAACATGAGTGATGTGAGTCTGGGGGGGAGAAACAAACATGAATTCTTCCAGCAGCAGATGTTTGTTCACCTTGTGAAACGAGAAGTCAACGTTGAGTCACTCGCCACCAGCTGACGTCACAACTCCTGTTTCCTCGACCTGACGACCACCTGACGACCACCTGACCTTCAGCAGGACCACCTGACGACCACCTGACCTTCAGCAGGACCACCTGACCTTCAGCAGGACCACCTGACGACCACCTGACCTTCAGCAGGACCACCTGACCTTCAGCAGGACCACCTGACGACCACCTGACCTTCAGCAGGACCACTTGGTTGCTGAAACCTAATTAATTAGTCGTGTTGTTCAAACATAACTGAGTGAAATAGCACACAAAGCAGCCGGCAGGTCTGGGGACGATCCGTTATCTGTTTGTGTGGCAGGCAGCGATATTTACCGAGGGGGCGATTTATTTAGTGTTTTACGAGACAGCTGTTTGTACGATGAGTCATCAGAACCGACGCTACGCGAATCATCGCTGTAACCGCGACGCAGGAACCACGAAACAACGCGGCGTATTCCAGAAGGTTCGTGTTCTACGTCACTATGCTGCTCATATACGCTGGTAGTATCTGTACCAACCTGGAGGACCACAACCCAACATGCAACACTGCAAAGAGACAAAGGGCAGCTGCAAAGCTCCAGCTTCAGTCCTGGAGGCAGACTCCGCCCCCTCATTTAGACTGAAGACTTTCCTCTTGATGGTCTGATAGTGAGACCTGAAGCAGGTCCACCTGGAGAGACCTAGAGATGCTGCTAGAGACTGAGAGGCTGAGGGGGACGAGAGGAGACACTGAGCTCCTCTCTCCTCTCTCCTTAAGGACGCTTAGGATACACTGAGCTCCTCTCTCCTCTCTCCTTATGGACGCTTAGGATACACTGAGCTCCTCTCTCCTCTCTCCTTAAGGACGCTTAGGATACACTGAGCTCCTCTCTCTCTCTCCTTATGGACGCTTAGGATACACTGAGCTCCTCTCTCCTCTCTCCTTAAGGACGCTTAGGATACACTGAGCTCCTCTCTCCTCTCTCCTTAAGGACGCTTAGGATACACTGAGCTCCTCTCCTCTCTCCTTAAGGACGCTTAGGATACACTGAGCTCCTCTCCTCTCTCCTTAAGGACGCTTAGGATACACTGAGCCCTCTCTCCTCTCTCCTTATGGACGCTTAGGATACACTGAGCTCCTCTCTCCTCTCTCCTTAAGGACGCTTAGGATACACTGAGCTCCTCTCTCCTCTCTCCTTAAGGACGCTTAGGATACACTGAGCTCCTCTCTCCTCTCCTTATGGACGCTTAGGATACACTGAGCTCCTCTCTCCTCTCTCCTTATGGATGCTTAGGATACACTGAGCTCCTCTCTCCTCTCTCCTTAAGGACGCTTAGGATACACTGAGCTCCTCTCTCCTCTCTCCTTATGGACGCTTAGGATACACTGAGCTCCTCTCTCCTCTCTCCTTAAGGACGCTTAGGATACACTGAGCTCCTCTCTCCTCTCTCCTTATGGACGCTTAGGATACACTGAGCTCCTCTCTCCTCTCTCCTTATGGACGCTTAGGATACACTGAGCTCCTCTCCTCTCTCCTTATGGATGCTTAGGATACACTGAGCTCCTCTCTCCTCTCTCCTTAAGGACGCTTAGGATACACTGAGCTCCTCTCTCCTCTCTCCTTATGGACGCTTAGGATACACTGAGCTCCTCTCTCCTTTCTCCTTAAGGACGCTTAGGATACACTGAGCTCCTCTCTCCTCTCTCCTTATGGACGCTTAGGATACACTGAGCTCCTCTCCTCTCTCCTTAAGGACGCTTAGGATACACTGAGCTCCTCTCTCCTCTCTCCTTAGGACGCTTAGGATACACTGAGCCCTCTCTCCTCTCTCCTTATGGACGCTTAGGATACACTGAGCTCCTCTCTCCTCTCCTTATGGATGCTTAGGATACACTGAGCTCCTCTCTCCTCTCCTTAAGGACGCTTAGGATACACTGAGCTCCTCTCCTCTCTCCTTAAGGACGCTTAGGATACACTGAGCTCCTCTCCTCTCTCCTTATGGACGCTTAGGATACACTGAGCTCTCTCCTCTCTCCTTATGGATGCTTAGGATACACTGAGCTCCTCTCTCCTCTCCTCTCTCCTTAAGGACGCTTAGGATACACTGAGCTCCTCTCTCCTTATGGACGCTTAGGATACACTGAGCTCCTCTCTCCTCTCTCCTTAAGGACGCTTAGGATACACTGAGCTCTCCTCTCTCCTTATGGACGCTTAGGATACACTGAGCTCCTCTCTCCTCTCTCCTTAAGGACGCTTAGGATACACTGAGCTCCTCTCTCCTCTCTCCTTAAGGACGCTTAGGATACACTGAGCTCCTCTCCTCTCTCCTTAAGGACGCTTAGGATACACTGAGCTCCTCTCCTCTCTCCTTATGGACGCTTAGGATACACTGAGCTCCTCTCTCCTCTCTCCTTAAGGACGCTTAGGATACACTGAGCTCCTCTCTCCTCTCTCCTTATGGACGCTTAGGATACACTGAGCTCCTCTCCTCTCTCCTTAAGGACGCTTAGGATACACTGAGCTCCTCTCCTCTCTCCTTATGGACGCTTAGGATACACTGAGCTCCTCTCTCCTCTCTCCTTATGGACGCTTAGGATACACTGAGCTCCTCTCTCCTCTCTCCTTATGGATGCTTAGGATACACTGAGCTCCTCTCTCCTCTCTCCTTAAGGACGCTTAGGATACACTGAGCTCCTCTCCTCTCTCCTTAAGGACGCTTAGGATACACTGAGCTCCTCTCTCCTCTCTCCTTATGGACGCTTAGGATACACTGAGCTCCTCTCTCCTTATGGATGCTTAGGATACACTGAGCTCCTCTCTCCTCTCTCCTTAAGGACGCTTAGGATACACTGAGCTCCTCTCTCCTTATGGACGCTTAGGATACACTGAGCTCCTCTCTCCTCTCTCCTTAAGGACGCTTAGGATACACTGAGCTCCTCTCTCCTCTCCTTATGGACGCTTAGGATACACTGAGCTCCTCTCTCCTCTCTCCTTAAGGACGCTTAGGATACACTGAGCTCCTCTCTCCTCTCTCCTTATGGATGCTTAGGATACACTGAGCTCCTCTCTCCTCTCTCCTTATGGACGCTTAGGATACACTGAGCTCCTCTCCTCTCTCCTTATGGATGCTTAGGATACACTGAGCTCCTCTCCTCTCTCCTTAAGGACGCTTAGGATACACTGAGCTCCTCTCCTCTCTCCTTAAGGACGCTTAGGATACACTGAGCTCCTCTCCTCTCTCCTTATGGACGCTTAGGATACACTGAGCTCCTCTCTCCTTATGGATGCTTAGGATACACTGAGCTCCTCTCTCCTCTCTCCTTAAGGACGCTTAGGATACACTGAGCTCCTCTCCTCTCTCCTTATGGACGCTTAGGATACACTGAGCTCCTCTCCTCTCTCCTTAAGGACGCTTAGGATACACTGAGCTCCTCTCTCCTCTCTCCTTATGGACGCTTAGGATACACTGAGCTCCTCTCTCCTCTCTCCTTAAGGACGCTTAGGATACACTGAGCTCCTCTCTCCTTATGGACGCTTAGGATACACTGAGCTCCTCTCTCTCTCCTTAAGGACGCTTAGGATACACTGAGCTCCTCTCTCTCTCTCCTTAAGGACGCTTAGGATACACTGAGCTCCTCTCTCCTCTCTCCTTAAGGACGCTTAGGATACACTGAGCTCCTCTCTCCTTATGGATGCTTAGGATACACTGAGCTCCTCTCTTCTCTCTCCTTAAGGACGCTTAGGATACACTGAGCTCCTCTCCTCTCTCCTTAAGGACGCTTAGGATACACTGAGCTCCTCTCTCCTCTCTCCTTAAGGATGCTTAGGATACACTGAGCTCCTCTCTCTCTCTCCTTAAGGACGCTTAGGATACACTGAGCTCCTCTCTCCTCTCTCCTTAAGGATGCTTAGGATACACTGAGCTCCTCTCTCCTCTCTCCTTATGGATGCTTAGGATACACTGAGCTCCTCTCTCCTCTCTCCTTAAGGACGCTTAGGATACACTGAGCTCCTCTCTCCTCTCCTCTCTCCTTAAGGACGCTTAGGATACACTGAGCTCCTCTCTCCTCTCTCCTTAAGGACGCTTAGGATACACTGAGCTCCTCTCTCCTCTCCTCTCTCCTTATGGACGTTTAGGATACACTGAGCACCTCTCCTCTCCTCTCTCCTTATGGATGTTTAGGATACACTGAGCTCCTCTCTCCTCTCCTCTCTCCTTATGGACGAGGAACTCAATATGAAAATTGAAGCACTTTTTTAAAGAAGATAGGTAGCATTTTCTTTGCAAGTCCAGTGTGGACCGCTGTGGTGCTGCAGCTTCCTGGATTGATTGATTGGTTGATTGATTGATTGATTGGTTGGTTGATTGACTCTCAGGTGCTTCAGGACACACATGAGGCAGTGATTGGGTGCAGGTTGATATAAATGCTACCTGTCTGCTACACACCCTCACAGAGCAGCTTCAGGGCAGTTGGGTCACTAGTGCTGTGGACAGGCTGCTTGCATTAGAACACAGATATGGCTTGTGGAGTTCATTTGGGGTACGTTTCTTTTGCTGCTGCTTTCAGTGTTTTTAACTCTGTTCTATTTCTGAAGGTTTCTTCATTTGTCTGCAGGATCTTGCTGATTTGTTTAGTTCAAGCAGAGCATGTGCGTTGTTTGTGGGCTACACAAGGTGAGCAACACACTCGTGTCACTGGTATCGGTGTGATTTTACGAGCCGTAGATTTAAACTCTTTTCTCTTGCAGCTCGGGGGCAAAACGGCAACACGCATGTTGGCTTCTCTGGGCAGAGGGGTGGACTTGGTGGCAGCTATCCCCAGAATCAACTCAGACATGCCTCTGGTTCTCCTGGCTCAGCCCAGAGCAGTAGCTTCAACACAGTCCCTGAAGTTAGTGGTGGTTATAGCCAGAGTTTTCCCAGTAGCCGCTCCACACAAACTGTTTCACAGCCGGCTAAAAGTGTCTTTGCTTCAGGCAAGTTGGTGCAGAGCAGGTCTGAGTCAAAGCCCAACTGGCAACCGATCAGGTGGAGCAAGGGAACTGTTCAAAAGATGCCCAAGAAGAAGCCGTTTGCCTTTTCTGGTTCTATCGCTGGTGGCAGTTCTCTCAGCAAGTACGATAAGACTCCGATTGGCGAGAAGAGAACTCGGCCAGTTCAGCAGGGAACACCAAGTAGGAGCAGCTATCGGTCCAGCAGTCCTGCTTCTCTTCAGAGTCCCAGAGGAAGCTTCAAGTCTTCAGCTGTTCCTGAAACACCAGCCTCCTCTGGGAGGAAAGGTTCTTCGTCTCTGAAGTCTTCCAGCCAGTCCAGAGCAGGTGCTGCTGCGTCACGAAGAATCCCTGTTCGGACCAAGACCTCAGCCAGTGTCGCTGCTAGGAGAGTGTCTTCACGTCGTAGAACCAAACTGAGAAATAAGCCCAGCCCGACTCGGGCTGTGAACCCAAGCCAGCTGGTTCCTGTGAGTGTGAGTAACCTCCCTTCCTCCTGGACCAGCAGTACGGGGCCCTCGGGTCAGGGGTTCGCTCCGTCCAGAACCTACAACATCCCTCAGAGCTTTGGTGGCTTCGCTATCAGACGGCTGAAAGAACCTGCTGACCAGAAGGAAGTGAGTGTTGGGAAGCCACAGCAGGTCTACGGGGCCCAGCAGGCCCCTGCTGCTCTGAAGCCCGCCCACGTGGCCCCCCAGAGGCCTCTTGCTCCTCCTCTGCATCAGCTCTACTTGGCCCCCCAGAGGCCCCTTGCTCCTCCTCTGCATTAGGTCTATGTGGCCCCCCAGAGGCCCCTTGCTCCTCCTCTCCATCAGGTCTATGCGGCCCCCCAGAGGCCTCTTGCCCCTCTGCATCAGGCCTATGTGGGCCCTCTGCATCCTTCAAGCCACAGGTCCTGAGTGTCCGTCCGGAGGCCAGTTGGAAGAGGTTCGGGCCCCCTGGGGGACGGTAGCAGGTGAGTGCTTCATTACATCTTTCTGTTCTATAACCTTGAATATGGTTTCTAACTTTGTTCTGTCTTCTTCCCAATAGGTGCAGCAGGAGTTCTGGGATGAATGTCTGGTTTTTGAATAAAGAAATATTTATTTGCCATCTTTGTCTTGCTTCTCTTCCATGTGTGACGCAATTAGAAAGAAATGGAAAATGTTTATAGGGAGAAAACATACTAAAATGGCTTAAATACTTTATCTGGCTCAGTAGGTGAGGTGGTGGGGCTTTCTGTAAATCTGTGCCCACGTCCCGTTGCATAATCTGCCCATGAGGACATTTTTACAGACAAGGGATTCTTTTCTGTCTTTCCCAATATTGAGGTGGGTTACCTTGTACTATGGTCACCGTGCATTTGGCGAGCCAGCCAGGAGGGGCTGACTCACCAAATGGTAGTGGCTTAAGTTCTTAATGACCGATGCTGACTAATCTACTTGTGGTTCCTAGAGTCTTAAAAAGTAGGAGGATCGGGTTTCAGGTAGCGCTTCTTTTATTCAACCAGCTTCACCTCGTCTGGGAGGCAGTCACCTCATGTAGACTGAAGACTTTCCTAAGTCTTATAGTTGGGGCTGAATCGGGTTCACTTGGTCAAGCCCCTTATGCTGCTATAGGCTCATAGCTGATGGGGGACGTTTAGGATACACCGAGTATCCATCTCCTCTTCTCTCTGCTTATGGCTGAATTTGCATCTCTATTGCACATTAACTGTGCTTTCTCCCCGGAGGGAGTCCTTGTGACTTCATGTCTCATAGGGTCCATTGGCCCTGCCTGGGTCTGATGCCCCGCCCACTCTCTGCCTGGATCATAGAGGTCTGGATCGTGGTCCATGCCTACCACCAACTATTCATACACTGTCATATTCATTGAATGTGTTTTCACTCTAATGATTCCTCCTGGTCACATGACATCTATTGTTCTGTCCATCCTGGAGAGGGATCCTCCTCTGTTGCTCTCCTGAAGGTTTCTTCCATTTTTTTCCCCCCATGAAGGGTTATTTGGGAGTTGTTCCTGATCCGATGTGAGGTCAAATGTCAAAGCTCAGGAACATCTGTGTACAAATTGTAAAGCACTCTGAGGCAAATTTGTGAGTGGTCTATACAAAATAAACTGAATTGAATTGGGAGTGTTTCAATTTTTTTTTTTTAGAAAAACAAACCTTTATTCTTCTTGACATTTAGACTCAGACATGATTCATTCAGCCAGTGTGTGATCCTTTCTGATGAAAGTGTTAGCTTTTCAGCTGCTATCTCAGCAGTTTTGGTGTGTGTAGACAACAGTGTCATCTGCATACATTTGAAGTTAGACATTTTTACATTGTTGAGGGAGATCATTGATATACAAGCTAAACACTAAGGGACCCAACACTGACCCTTGTTGAAAAAACAATTAGTGTTGAAACATCTTATTTTCCTACGGAACTCATTTTGAAAATTGAAGCACTTTTCTAAAGAAGAAGACAGGTATAATTTGTTTTGTAACCTGCACCCAATCACTGCCTAATGTGTCTGCCGTGTGGACCGCTGTGGTACTGCAGCTTCCTGGATTGGTTGATTGGTTGATTGATTGATTGATTGATTGGTTGATTGACTCTCACATGCTTCAGGACACACATGAAGCAGTGATTGGGTGCAGGTTGATATAAATGCTACCTGTCTGCTGCACACCCTCACAGAGCAGCTTCAGGGCAGTTGGGTCACTAGTGCTGTGGACAGGCTGCTTGCATTAGAACACAGACATGGCTTGTGGAGTTCATTTGGGGTACGTTTCTTTTGCTGCTGCTTTCAGTGTTTTTAACTGTTCTATTTGTGACTTTCTTCATTTGTCTGCAGGATCTTGCTGATTTGTTTAGTTCAAGCAGAGCATGTGCGTTGTTTGTGGGCTACACAAGGTGAGCAACACACTCGTGTCACTGGTATCGGTGTGATTTTACTAGCCGTAGATTTAAACTCTTTTCTCTCAGCTCTCGGACAAAAAACAACACGCTGTTTGGCTTCTGGGCAGAGAGGGTGGACTGGGTGGCAGCTATCAGAATCAACTCAGAGACATGCCTCTGGTTTCTCCTGGCTCAGCCCAGCAGTAGCTCAAACACAGTCCCCTGTTTAGTGGTGGTTATATAGCCAGAGATTTCCCACCACACACACTTCACACACAACAGTTTAAAAGCCTCTTTCTGCTTCAGGGTGCAGAGCAGAGCAAGCTCAAGCTCTGCCCAAAAAAAAACCCCCAGGCAGCCAGGTCAGGGAACTGAGATGCCCAAGAAGAAGCCGCTTTTTCTTTCTGGTTCTATCGCTGGTGGCAGTTCTCTCAGCAAGTACGATAAGACTCCGATTAGCGAGAAGAGAACTCGGCCAGTTCAGCAGGGAACACCAAGTAGGAGCAGCTATCGGTCCAGCAGTCCTGCTTCTGCTTCTCTTCAGAGTCCCAGAGGAAGCTTCAAGTCTTCAGCTGTTCCTGAAACACCAGCCTCCTCTGGGAGGAAAGGTTCTTCTACGTCTACGAAGTCTTCCAGCCAGTCCAGAGCAGGTGCTGCTGCGTCACGAAGAATCCCTGTTCGGACCAAGACCTCAGCCAGTGTCGCTGCTAGGAGAGTGTCTTCACGTCGTAGAACCAAACTGAGAAATAAGCCCAGCCCGACTCGGGCTGTGAACCCAAGCCAGCTGGTTCCTGTGAGTGTGAGTAACCTCCCTTCCTCCTGGACCAGCAGTACGGGGCCCTCGGGTCAGGGGTTCGCTCCGTCCAGAACCTACAACATCCCTCAGAGCTTTGGTGGCTTCGCTATCAGACGGCTGAAAGAACCTGCTGACCAGAAGGAAGTGAGTGTTGGGAAGCCACAGCAGGTCTACAGGGCCCAGCAGGCCCCTGCTGCTGTGAAGCTCACCCACGTGGCCCCCCAGAGGCCCCTTGCTCCTCATCTGCATCAGGTCTACTTGGCCCCCCAGAGGCCCCTTGCTCCTCCTCTGCATCAGGTCTACGCTGCCTGAGGCCCCTTGCTCCTCTACATCAGGTTGTCGAGGCCCCTTGCTCCTCCTCTGCATCAGGTCTACATGGCCCCCCAGAGGCCCCTTGCTCCTCCTCTCCATCAGGTCTATGCTGCCCCCAGAGGCCCCTTGCCCCTCTGCATCAGGCCTATGTGGCCCCTCAGCAGCCCTCTGTAGCATTCAAGCCACAGGTCCTGAGTGTCCGTCTGGAGGCCAGTTGGAAGAGGATCGGGCCCCCTGGGGGACGGTAGCAGGTGAGCGCTTCATGACATCTTTCTGTTCTATAACCTTGAATATGGTTTCTAACTTTGTTCTGTCTTCTTCCCAATAGGTGCAGCAGGAGTTCTGGGATGAATGTCTGGTGTTTTTGAATAAATAAATAAATAATTTCCATCTTTGCCTTGCTTCTCTTCACTGTGTGGTGCTAGTAAATGTCCAGCATGTCAGCATAATGCTGAGTTTTTGGTATTAAGATGCATTCTGTAAAACCCTAAAATGATGCATTTAGAAAGAAATTGAAAATGGTTAAAGAGAAACTTCCCCCAAAATGGCTTAAATACTTTATCTGGCTCTGTAGGAAAGGTGGGGTGGCTTTCTGAAAATCTGTTTCCACGTACCGTTGCATAATCTGCCCGTGAGGCCATTTGTACAGACGAGGGATTCTTTCCTGTCATTCCCAATAGAGGTGGGTTACCTTGTGCATTGGGTGAGCCAGCCAGGAGGGGCTGGCTCACCAAATGTTAGTGGCTTGAGTTCTTGATCGGGGTGTGCTGACTAATCTACTTCTGGTTTCTAGAGTCTTAAAGTATCAAGCGCCTCATTTATGGAACCAGCTTAACCGTCAGTCCTGCAGGGAGACAGTCACTTCATGTAGACTGAAGACTTTCCTCTTAGTCTTGTAGTTAGGGCTGAATCAGGTTCACCTGGTCCAGACCTAGATATGCCGCTAGTCTGTTGGATGTTCAGGATACACAGCACCTGTTGTTTCTCCTTATGGATGAATTTGCATCTCTCCATTGCACATTATTAACTCTAATTTCTCCCCAGAGTCCTTTTGACTTAACATCTCATAGGGTCCATTGACCCTGGCTGGGTCTGATGCCTTGGCCCTGTTGACTCTGCCCACACCTCTCCATCTGTCTGATGGATCATGGAGGTCTCCATCGTGGTCCATGCCTACTACCAACTATTCATACACTTTGTCATATTCATTGAATGTGTTATAACCCTAATGATTCCTTCTGGTCACATGACATCTATTGTTCTGTCCATCCTGGAGAGGGATCCTCTGTTGCTCTTCTGAAGGTTTCTTCTGGTTTTTTTTTCCCATGAAAGTGTTGTTTGGGAGTTGTTCCTTATCCGATGTGAGGTCAAAGGACAGGAACGTCTGTGTACAGATTGTAAAGCACTCTAAGGCTAATGTGTAATTTGTGAGAATGGTCTATACAAAATAAACTGAATTGAATCAGGAGTTTTTGACTTTTTTTGAAAAACACACCTTTAGTCTTCTTGACATTTAGACTCAGACATGATTCATTCAGCCAGTTTGTGATCCTTTCTGATGAAAGTGTTAGCTTTTCAGCTGCTATGTCAGCAGTTTTGGTGTGTGTACACAACAGTGTCATCTGCATACATTTGAAGTTTGACATCTTCACATTGTTGAGGGAGATCATTGATATACAAGCTAAACACTAAGGGACCCAACACTGACCCTTGTTGAAAAAACAATTAGTGTTGAAAACATCTTATTTTCCTACGGAACTCAATATGAAAAGTTAAGCATTTTTCTAAAGAAGAAGACAGGTATCATTTGTTCTGTAACCTGCACCCAATCACTGCCTAATGTGTCTGCCGTGTGGACCACTGTGGTACTGCAGCTTCCTGGATTGATTGGTTGATTGATTGATTGATTGATTGATTGATTGGTTGATTGACTCTCAGGTGCTTCTCGAGACACATGAGGCAGTGATTGGGTGCAGGTTGATATAAATGCTACCTGTCTGCTGCACACCCTCACAGAGCAGCTTCAGGGCAGTTGGGTCACTAGTGCTGTGGACAGGCTGCTTGCATTAGAACACAGATATGGCTTGTGGAGTTCATTTGGGGTATGTTTCTTTTGCTGCTTCTTTCAGTGTTTTTAATTGTTCTATTTCTGACTTTCTTCATTTGTCTGCAGGATCTTGCTGATTTGTTTAGTTCAAGCAGAGCATGTGCGTTGTTTGTGGGCTACACAAGGTGAGCAACACACTCGTGTCACTGGTATCGGTGTGATTTTACTAGCCGTAGATTTAAACTCTTTTCTCTTGCAGCTCGGGGACAAAACGGCAACACGCATGTTGGCTTCTCTGGGCAGAGGGGTGGACTTGGTGGCAGCTATCCCCAGAATCAACTCAGACATGCCTCTGGTTCTCCTGGCTCAGCCCAGAGCAGTAGCTTCAACACAGTCCCTGTAGTTAGTGGTGGTTATAGCCAGAGATTTCCCAGTAGCCGCTCCACACAAACTGTTTCACAGCCGGCTAAAAGTGTCTTTGCTTCAGGCAAGTTGGTGCAGAGCAGCTCTGAGTCAAAGCCCAACTGGCAACCGACCAGGTGGAGTCAGGGAACTGTTCAAAAGGTGCCCAAGAAGAAGCCGTTTGCCTTTTCTGGTTCTATCGCTGGTGGCAGTTCTCTCAGCAAGTACGATAAAACTCCGATTAGCGAGAAGAGAACTCGGCCAGTTCAGCAGGGAACACCAAGTAGGAGCAGCTATCGGTCCAGCAGTCCTGCTTCTCTTCAGAGTCCCAGAGGAAGCTTCAAGTCTTCAGCTGTTCCTGAAACACCAGCCTCCTCTGGGAGGAAAGGTTCTACGTCTGAAGTCTTCCAGCCAGTCCAGAGCAGGTGCTGCTGCGTCACGAAGAATCCCTGTTGTTCAAGACCTCAGACCTCAGCCAGTGTCGCTGCTAGGAGAGTGTCTTCGTCAGAGAACCAAACTGAAATAAGCCCAGCCCGACTCGGGCTGTGAACTAAGCCAGCTGGTTCCTGTGAGTGTGAGTAACCTCCCTTCCTCCTGGACCAGCAGTACGGGGCCCTCGGGTCAGGGGTTCGCTCCGTCCAGAAACTACAACATCCCTCAGAGCTTTGGTGGCTTCAGGCGGCTGAAAGAAGAACCTGCTGACCAGAAGGAAGTGAATGTTGGGAAGCCACAGCAGGTCTACGGGGCCCAGCAGGCCCCTGCTGCTGTGAAGCCCGCCCAAGTGGCCCCCCAGAGGTCTCTTGTTTCTCTGCGCCGGGCCTACTTGGCCCCCCAGAGGCCCCTTGCTCCTCCTCTGCATCAGGTCTACGCTGCCCCCCAGAGGCCCCTTGCTCCTCCTCTGCATCAGGTCTACTTGGCCCCCCAGAGGCCCCTTGCTCCTCCTCTCCATCAGGTCTATGCGGCCCCCCAGAGGCCTCTTGCCCCTCTGCATCAGGCCTATGTGGCCCCTCAGCGGCCCTCTGCATCCTTCAAGCCACAGGTCCTGAGTGTCCGTCCGGAGGCCAGTTGGAAGAGGTTCGGGCCCCCTGGGGGACGGTAGCAGGTGAGTGCTTTATGACATCTTGCTGTTCTATAACCTTGAATATGGTTTCTAACTTTGTTCTGTCTTCTTCCCAATAGGTGCAGCAGGAGTTCTGGGATGAATGTCTGGTGTTTTTGAATAATAAAAAAATAATTTCCATCTTTGCCTTGCTTCTCTTCACTGTGTGGTGCTAGTAAATGTCCAGCATGTCAGCATAATGCTGAGTTTTTGGTATTAAGATGCATTCTGTAAAACCCTAAAATGATGCATTTAGAAAGAAATTGAAAATGGTTAAAGAGAAACTTCCCCCAAAATGGCTTAAATACTTTATATCTGGCTCTGTAGGAAAGGTGGGGTGGCTTTCTGAAAATCTGTTTCCACGTACCGTTGCATAATCTGCCCGTGAGGCCATTTGTACAGACGAGGGATTCTTTCCTGTCATTCCCAATAGAGGTGGGTTACCTTGTGCATTGGGTGAGCCAGCCAGGAGGGGCTGGCTCACCAAATGTTAGTGGCTTGAGTTCTTGATCGGGGTGTGCTGACTAATCTACTTCTGGTTTCTAGAGTCTTAAAGTAGGATGGGAGCATTCAGGTATCAAGCGCCTCATTTATGGAACCAGCTTTACCGTCAGTCCTGCAGGGAGACAGTCGCCTCATGTAGACTGAAGACTTTCCTCTTAGTCTTGTAGTTAGGGCTGAATCGGGTTCACCTGGTCCAGACCTAGATATGCCGTTAGTCTGTTGGATGTTCAGGATACACAGCACCTGTTCTTTCTCCTTATGGATGAATTTGCATCTCCATTGCACATTAACTCTAATTTCTCCCCAGAGTCCTTTTGACTTAACATCTCATAGGGTCCATTGACCCTGGCTGGGTCTGATGCCTTGACTCTGCCCACTCCTCCTCTCCATCTGTCTGATGGATCATGGAGGTCTCCATCGTGGTCCATGCCTACTACAAACTATTCATACACTTTGTCATATTCATTGAATGTGTTAACTCTAATGATTCCTTCTGGTCACATGACATCTATTGTTCTGTCCATCCTGGAGAGGGATCCTCCTCTGTTGCTCTTCTGAAGGTTTCTTCTGGTTTTTTTCCCATGAAAGGGTTGTTTGGGAGTTGTTCCTGATCCGATGTGAGGTCAAAGGACAGGAACGTCTGTGTACAGATTGTAAAGCACTCTAAGGCTAATGTGTAATTTGTGAGAATGGTCTATACAAAATAAACTGAATTGAATCAGGAGTTTTGGACTTTTTTTGAAAAACACACCTTTAATCTTCTTGACATTTAGACTCAGACATGATTCATTCAGCCAGTTTGTGATCCTTTCTGATGAAAGTGTTAGCTTTTCAGCTGCTATCTCAGCAGTTTTGGGGTGTGTACACAACAGTGTCATCTGCATACATTTGAAGTTCTACACCTTCACATTGTTGAGGGAGATCATTGATATACAAGCTAAACACTCAGGGACCCAACACTGACCCTTGTTGAAAAAACAATTAGTGTTGAAAACATCTTATTTTCCTATGGAACTCAATATGAAAAGTTAAGCATTTTTCTAAAGAAGAAGACAAGTATCATTTGTTCTGTAACCTGCACCCAATCACTGCATAATGTGTCTGCCGTGTGGACCGCTGTGGTACTGCAGCTTCCTGGATTGATTGGTTGATTGACTCTCAGGTGCTTCAGGACACACATGAAGCAGTGATTGGGTGCAGGTTGATATAAATGCTACCTGTCTGCTGCACACACTCACAGAGCAGCTTCAGGGCAGTTGGGTCACTAGTGCTGTGGACAGGCTGCTTGCATTAGAACACAGACATGGCTTGTGGAGTTCATTTGGGGTGTGCTTTTGCTGCTGCTTTCAGTGTTTTTAACTCTGTTCTATTTGTGACTGGGTTTCTTCATTTGTCTGCAGGATCTTGCTGATTTGTTTAGTTCAAGCAGAGCATGCGTTGTTTGTGGGCTACACAAGGTGAGCAACACACTCGTGTCACTGGTATCGGTGTGATTTTACTAGCCGGATTTAAACTCTTTTCTCTTGCAGCTCGGGGACAAAACGGCAACACGCATGTTGGCTTCTCTGGGCAGAGGGGTGGACTTGGTGGCAGCTATCCCCAGAATCAACTCAGACATGCCTCTGGTTCTCCTGGCTCAGCCCAGAGCAGTAGCTTCAACACAGTCCCTGAAGTTAGTGGTGGTTATAGCCAGAGATTTCCCAGTAACCGCTCCACACAAACTGTTTCGCAGCTGGCTAAAAGTGTCTTTGCTTCAGGCAAGTTGGTGCAGAGCAGCTCTGAGTCAAAGCCCAACTGGCAACCGACCAGGTGGAGTCAGAGAACTGTTCAAAAGATGCCCAAGAAGAAGCCGTTTGCCTTTTCTGGTTCTATCGCTGATGGCAGTTCTCTCAGCAAGTACGATAAAACTCCGATTAGCGAGAAGAGAACTCGGCCAGTTCAGCAGGGAACACCAAGTAGGAGCAGCTATCGGTCCAGCAGTCCTGCTTCTCTTCAGAGTCCCAGAGGAAGCTTCAAGTCTTCAGCTGTTCCTGAAACACCAGCCTCCTCTGGGAGGAAAGGTTATTCTCGTCTGAAGTCTTCCAGCCAGTCCAGAGCAGGTGCTGCTGCGTCACGAAGAATCCCTGTTCGGACCAAGACCTCAGCCAGTGTCGCTGCTAGGAGAGTGTCTTCACGTCGGAGAACCAAACTGAGAAATAAGCCCAGCCCGACTCGGGCTGTGAACTAACCAGCTGGTTCCTGTGAGTGTGAGTAACCTCCCTTCCTCCTGGACCAGCAGTACGGGGCCCTCGGGTCAGGGGTTCGCTCCGTCCAGAACCTACAACATCCCTCAGAGCTTTGGTGGCTTCGCCATCAGACGGCTGAAAGAACCTGCTGACCAGAAGGAAGTGAGTGTTGGGAAGCCACAGCAGGTCTACGGGGCCCAGCAGGCCCCTGCTGCTGTGAAGCCCGACCACGTGGCCCCCCAGAGGCCCCTTGCTCCTCCTCTGCGCTGGGCCTACGTGGCCCCCCAGAGGCCCCTTGCTCCTCCTCTGCATCAGGTCTATGTGGCCCCCCAGATGCCCCTTGCTCCTCCTCTCCATCAGATCTATGCTGCCCCCCAGAGGCCCCTTGCTCCTCCTCTGCATCAGGTCTACGTGGCCCCCCAGAGGCCCCTTGCTCCTCCTCAGCATCAGGTCTACGTGGCCCCCCAGAGGCCCCTTGCTCCTCCTCTGCATCAGGCCTATGTGGCCCCTCAGCGGCCCTCTGCAGCATTCAAGCCACAGGTCCTGAGTATCCGTCCGGAGGCCAGTTGGAAGAGGATGAGGCCCCCTGGGGGACGGTAGCAGGTGAGTGCTTCATTACATTGCCGTTCTATAAACTTAAATTTAGTTTAAAACTTTTTTTCCCTATAGGTGCAGCTGGACTCCTGGGATGAATGTCAAGTGTTTTTTAATTAAAAGATATTTACCATTACAGCTTGTACGTCTTTATTTTGCTGTGTGGTGCTAGTAAATGCCTAGTAGTCTACATGATACTGATTGTTAAGATGTATTATAAAAAAGATATGGAAAATCTTAAGTGACTAACTGCAAAATGGTTTTAACACTACACATCTGGCTCTGAAGAAAAGGTGGTGGGGCCTGTTGACTAATATTTTGCCTGTGTTGGCAGACTTGTACCAATAAGATTTTTTCCGTCCCCATATTGTGTTGGGTTGAATTGTACTGTTTACTACTCTGCTCAAAGGCTGTAGCCTAAACACCTTTTCGGAATTTGATTTTGCATGAATTATTTTAATGTACACCGAATAACATACATGTTCGGCAGGCACGTGCACAGACATTTTAGGGGGCAGGTGCTCAAACCAAAAGAAAGGACACCCAATGCCAAAAAAAATTCTGACAGAGTTGAAGCATAAGCAGCAATACACTGATGATGCTGTCCTCAACCTGCATCTCCTCTGGCAGCATCAGACAGCTAGCTTACATTTTCTTTATGAATAAAGATGAATTATTAGATAACAACAGTACAAGCATTCTGATTGGCTAATGGGTGTCATGCCAGCCACGTATTGCCCTCCTCCTCGCTGCACTCAAAAGTGGGACTGAGCTCAATTAATATTTACTCAAATACTAGTAACCTTTACATAAAAAATGTGTGTGGAGTCTGGCATATGTTGATTTAATACAATTTGAATTATTTATCAATTGCATTTTACTCTTGTTTGAATATCAGCTCAAAATCATTGAGTAGAATTTAATCATTTTATCAGTAAAGTCAACAATGTCAAAAAATTAATAAATTCTACTCAATGATAACTTCAGTTTTAAACGCCGTACACTTCCGCCCAAGGAATTTGCGCCACACCTGACTTTCCGGTACACAAAGCTGGATTTATTCTTAGCAAACTAGGTTACCGGTAACTTACTCTGAACGGTAAACCTGCTCCGGTTCAGGGTAGATTTCAGGATTGATTAAATAAAATTATATTTCAAAACTCGGTGAAATTACAGACATCTGTAAATTAACAAGCTAACTTAATTTAAGTATTATGCTAATAATACAAAATAACATTTTTTGCCCATTTTTGTAAAGAAAAATGACGGTCATTTTTACAGTTTTCATAACCCTCCTGTCGCCTTCGGGTCAATTTGACCCGATTCAATGTTTAATGTCGGTGTTCTTTCGGGAGTCAACAAACAAAGTACCTCACACTTAAACTTGGAAAACAATATTAATTCTAATAATTTTCTGGAGATTTTAATAGCTGGGGTCATATTGACCTCAAGGGTAAAATATGTTAGTAAATATAAAGGTAACAGGCGGGTTAAACATTGAATCGGGTCAAATTGACCCGAAGGCAACACAAGGGTTAAATGACATACAAATTCACTTTTTTCATTACAATAAACATATTGCAGTTTTTTTAAGAGTACAAAGTAGAAGAAATAATGATAAGTTTTGATACTTGTTCTTTAGAGGAGCATTATAGGGCGACCGTGAGTATTTGCTGTTGTGTCCAGTGTCCAATATTTGTAATCAGAACTGATAATGAATGAATTAAAATAAATTCTGAAACACTAACATCTTTTTAAACACACACATGCATACACACATACACACACAAACACACTACTCTGCCAACTGACCCTTAACCTCCTATTTGTCTTACATATTATATTTACCTAAATATAATACATTGAGGTCATGGGGTGAAATCGCCTCCAAAATCTTGACGAGGAAAATCCTTAAAACCAGTCTTTTAGTTAATTTTTCCACCAACTCAGATATGTGGATCCTCTTCAGATTTAAAGAGGGACATCTGAATATGAATACCCTAAAGTTTGGGACTGATAGCTGTAAGTTAAGGGCCCCCAAAAAGGTCCAAAGGGTCAAATTGGGCCTTATTCTCTTATAATCGCATATTTTTTGACAAGTGCAAAAATTGTCATAATCTCCTTAATATTAGTCCTGGATATCCAAGATTGAACACAAACACTCAAGACAGGGCCTACAATGAGGTGATGGGGTGAAATGTCCCCCAAAACACCCACAATAGTTAAGTGGCTGTCTGAAATCCAGGACTTGAAGAGGGTGTGTGGCTTTGTAAATCTGAGACCCTGTTAAGAGTTTGGGCTGATTTTAGCTTCTTTTTTTCTTAACATGTCAGAGCTTAGCTTTCTTTTCCAGGTTGTAACTACTCCCAAATGGGGCCCAACCGGCTGGCAATGTCTAGCACTTAGTATCCCTGCTTGGTAGTGGTTTAAAAACCGAGAAGACAAAAAATGCACTCCTTCAAAGGTTCACAAGTCCTCAAATATTTGTAATATATGACAAATCTCAGTTATGATGTTCTACCAGTCTGTTGGACCAGTGCTCTGGACTTCTCCGTACTCTGCTGGGGGAGCAGCATTGTAACTGGAGAAAACCAACCGACTCACTAAACTGGTGTGGAAGGCCGGCTCCATCATTGGCAAAGAGGACTATCCGGAACAGGTGGAAGAGGACATGAAGAAATGTTTGTCCATATTGGAGAACCGGACCACCCTCTCCACCACCTACTGCAGGGACAGCGGAGCACGTTCTCCAACAGACTGCTTTAGCTCTGCTTCACAAGGACAAACAGGAGAACATTCCTGATACAGGAGAACATTCTTGATAGAGGAGAAACTTCCAGATACAGGAGAACCTTCCTGGCAACTATTAGACTTTACAATAAATCACCTCTGGCCAGATCCTCCTCAAATTGAACAACATCAATGAACATTGCACCACTTTCACTTTATATACACTTAGATACACTGTATTTACTTTCATTTTTTTATTATTTTTTATTTCCTTTATTATTTAACTTCTTAAATGTAATATATCCTGTCCTACTATTGTATTATTCTAAGAATCTAGTTACTAGAGAAGTAAACAGCACAGACAGAGACAGACAGACAGCCCGTCCAAGAGAGAGAGAGAGAGAGAGAGAGAGAGAGAGAGAGAGAGAGAGAGAGAGAGAGAGAGAGAGAGAGAGAGAGAGAGAGAGAGAGAGAGAGAGAGTGGTGGCAGTGACTCTCCGCTCTCTGAGGTCAACAAAAAGCAAATTGGTGAAGCTTCAGGTTCTCAGCTCGAGCCTCTCTCTTTGCGAGCTCTCAGACAGATGAGCTCAGACAGAGATTTGGACAAAGCCAATGTACACTGACAGCGTACAGCTTTGTGAGATGATTTCTCTAGGGTGACTTGAATTTCTGAGAGCTCTCTTGTGGGAGGAGTGACTTTCTGGTCGCGAGAGGGCTAGTAGAGAGTGTGTCTGCGTTTCTGGGTGCTCTGCAGAGCTTCTGTGTGTCTGGTTAATTGAGCCTGTGGTTGATTTTCTTTTGTGTCGTTCTTTAGTTTCGGTTGTTTTTCTTCGTTTGTTGTTGTTTGTTGTCTTACTTTGGTAATGTAGTTTATTTTTTAGCTTACTTGTTGTAGCTTTAGCTGTGTTTTATAGGTTTGTTAGTTGTGTCGGTGCTTTTCACGTTTGTTTCATCAACTGCTACGTACCTAACCTTCATAGGGTTTCACTTGCATTTAGCTAAGCTGGTTAACACTTCAATGTGTGACCAAGCACCATGATAAGGAGCTCACGTGAGGTACCACACACACGTGACCTAACACTGGTTGGACACGAGACCGTGTCGACACGACTCTGTGACCGTCGACGTGGTTGTGACGTGATGGTCGGTGGACGTCTGTTCGTTTACGTGACTGACTGGACGCGTCTTGGGTGGCGACGCTGTTCACGACTCTGTTGACTGGCTTCCAACTGCTGTGGCGTTGATGCAGTGTTCATGATCATGCATGATCACGTCTTCATTGAGTGTCCACATTATCAGATGAGACGTCACATGGTTTTTCATTTCCAAATCTTCATTTACTCATGACATTTAAAAGAAAAATTGTCATTTTTCCTCATTTTCATTATTTCATCCATTTTAATAATTCAAATTATAATCCTTTTAATGTTTAATAAATTTCAACAATAATTAAAATCCATTTAAAATTTATTTCAAAAACAATTTAAAACATTTTTTTGCAAGTTTTTGTTTTTAATTATTTTTTTTTTTTTGCAATTATTTGAGAGCATTACAGATGTTTTAGGGACCACGACCTTACCGGAGCAGCAAAGGATATTTGTTTTTAGAATCCTTTTTTGAATCTGCAGAGGCAACATTGCAACACACAGACATTAGACAATTTTCATTGAAAGCATTGAAAAGCATTTTTTTTGATATTAATGATTGAATTTTTTTTTTGTTTTACTTTGATGATTTTGATTTTTTACTTTTTTGATTGAGTATTCCCTTTTGTTTTTTTTTAGATGATACTTGTTTCTTTTTTTGTTTGTTACAAGTTTGTTCAGTGATCGGATTCAAGTTGTTTTGATGGTTGTGTTGGTACTAGTTGTTTTAAGTTCAGTAGTTTGTTGTACAAAACAGTCAAGTTGTTTTTTAGTTACATTATAATTTGTTATATGTTATGTTTTAAAATTGTTTTTGAATTTTTTGTTTGTCTTTTAAATTTTGATTTTAATTATTGTCTTTTATTGTTAAGTTAAATTTGTGTTAATATTTCTAAAAGGTAATTCTTTCTATCTTTGCATCATGTCAATTCACCTGGATGCAGTCTGGACATTTCCTGATGGACCTGTCTGTCTTCTGGTTCCAATGAAGTTTTTGTCTTACAGTCAGTGAGTTGACAGTTTTTATTTTATTTGTTTTTCTTCAGTTTCAGTCTTTTTTGTTTTTTTTTGCTTCTTTTGTTCAACTTGTTAA
Source organism: Pseudoliparis swirei (assembly GCF_029220125.1). Lineage (NCBI taxonomy): Eukaryota > Metazoa > Chordata > Actinopteri > Perciformes > Liparidae > Pseudoliparis > Pseudoliparis swirei. The sequence continues at coordinate 23,180,217 of NC_079389.1, forward strand.
TTTGTCACTCATTTGAAGCTTTTGTTGGTTTTTGTTTTTTGTTATTTTTGTTTTTTTTTTGTTTTTCAGTTTTCTTCTTGTTTTTTTTGTTTTTTTACACAATGCTTTTGTAAATGTTTTATGTTTGTTGCAATAAATGTGGCAAATGCTTACAAACAATAAATTTTAAAAAAAGCAAAAGATGTAAACAAATTAAAGAAAAAAAAAAATGCTGTTGTTTAAAATGAAAAAATAATGGCAACAATAAAAATTAAATTTTTTATTAACTTCATTTAAAATAATAATAAAACAAAAAAAATTAAAAAAATTCAGTTACATTCTTTTAAATGTAAAATTCAGTTTATTTCAAGTATTTTTTGAAATTTTTCATTAATAAAATTTAATAAAATAAGATATTTTTTAATTTCAGTAAAAATAAATAATAAATCTTTTAATCTAACTTATTTAATTTATTTTATTTTAATTAATTAGTTTATTAAAAATTTTTTTTTTAAATTATAAAAAATATTTTTATTTATTTATTATTTAATTAATTACTTTAATATTTAATTTTTATTAAAATTTTTTTATTTGGTTTTAATTTTTTGTAATTTTTTAAATAAATTTAATTAATTTTTTTAAATTTTTTTATTTTAATTTTAAATTAAATTTTTTAAATTTTTTCAATTTAATTTTTTTATTATTTATTATTTTATTTTTTGATTTAATTCAAGTTTTTTTGGTCATTAATGATTTATTCATTTCTGATTTTTATGTAATTTATTGAGTGTTGCCTTTCAAAAACAATTTGAGAGTGTGGTCTGACAAAGTGGATGTGTAGCTCGAAGTGGAAGGCCAAAGTTGGGTATTCCACCGTGACAACAGCCAAGAGCAGTGGCCCTCAAACCTCATGCAGGCAGATTTCGCTCTCCTGATTAGCTGCCTGGGCAAGTGTTCTTGCTTTCAGCAAGTCGCCTCCCCGTAGTTGCCGCTCGAAGTGTTCTTGAGCAAGGCACTGAACCTAGTTTTGCTTCCCGGCCTTGAGTTCCCTTTATAACTTTTAAAACACTTAAGGATGTTGCAGAGAAAGAGTTTCCTTGGATGGGCCCTCTGAAAGAGAGCCATTATTTTTTACAGTCTGGCGAAAAATTTTGCCAAATCCTGTTAAATAGACCAAACTCTCTCTCTTCTCTCTCTATCTCTTTTCTCCTCTGGCCACTCTCTCTCTAGACTAGCCCCTTGAATTCTCTAAAAATTCACACTCTCTCTCTTCTCTCTCTCTCTTTTCTCTTGAATTCTCTCTCTCCCTCTCTCTCTCTTCTCTCTCTCCCCCTCTCTCTATTCTCTAAACATAACTAACGTCAGTAAACAGCTGGATGAGGCTTTGAAATCACGGAGTATTTGTTTAGGAACCGTCGGACCAGTGACGTCATGTTTTCAGCAGCGCTAATGTTGTGGTTGATTTATCACAAAACAACGTCAGGGGACAAACACCGTCAGGTGTGTCTGGTGGGCAGAGGAGAAGGAGGTGCAGCCGTTCGGTGGCGCGAGGAGCACTGCGCGGAGGAGGAAGTGGAGGAGGGAGAGGGAGGGGCGCGGCGGGGGGAGGGAGAGGAGGAGGGGGCTCGTGAGCGCCGCGGAGCGGGTCTAGGCGAAATTCTCACAAGAACTCAAATAAATGCCCCGTCGGATATTAAAACACATTTGGGGCAGTGGCGGGCCGTGGGCCTGGGGCCTGGGCCTTCAGTGAGGTCCTACACAGTCCCACCCGAATTAATCCACCTCTTATTCCTCTCATTATGATGCCATGGCTCTAGACCAGGGCTGCTCAATACGTCGATCGCGACCTACCGGTCGATCGCGGCGTAGTATTGGTAGATCGCATGACATTAAAAAAAATTGGCCCGCCCCCGTCATTTTCTCTATAGCACGTCTTTGTTCATTTATTAAACTAAACAGCCGTCTGATGTTGATCGTATCTACACAACAGCATGTCATTTCTCTCGGCTCTCCGTCTCGCGCGCTGCAGAATGCGCGCATCGGGACGGAGACAAAGAAGAAGAAAAAAGTCCTCCTTACGATGGTCTAACTTTTCTTGAAAAGTTCGTCTTGAGAAAGGCGTTAAAAGTATATGCTCGACCAAATCGACATCTTCTCCTCCTTCCGCCATTGTGGGTTGAAAAAACAGCTTTGTAGTCCGCGAATTAATTCCTTTATCAAATTCAGTTTCCTAGTTCTGAGGTTCTGCATCTACCTGCCCATAGGACCCGCCTCTCAATATTGGTAATCCAATCAAAAGACGTGCAGCACTCCGCCTGCTCGCTGCTCCTGTGCCGGTTCCGGGGCCTTCTAGAAGGCCTAGAGGAGCCAACTCTAAAGCTGATTGGTTGACACAACATTGGCATTCCCATTCACTTTAAACTACCAGCGCCCGCAATGTTGATTCTGAAGGCCTAAGGGCAGATGTTAGCCCCCTGGCAACACACGATGGCTGAATATGATTGGATAAAAGATCTAACATAAAGACCAGACCTCCAAATCTCAACCTGGCGCTGGCAGCAGCGCAACCAAGAGGAACGCTATGAAATTAAGAGAATAACTCTTACTCTGGGAAATAATTGAATACATATTTGTGGGGAAATATATTTAGAAAAAAATATATATTCTGATGTTTAGGCCAGCAGAGAAGGCCTTGCTGGCCCTGACGGCCCGCCACTGATTTGGGGGGACTTGATGACAGAAAGAGTAATGTTTATTCTTAAATACGGATGAATAAAAAAAATGTGTCTCCAGCAAAAAGGGCACTTTACTCATCCAGGGCAAAGGGGCTGGTGCTTGAGCACCACTAGGGCTCTATCTGTGCACGTGCCTGATGTTCGGTGTCGAGGGAATTCACAGGTTTAATTTAGCATTTTTAAGGTGTTATTACTGTAACCATAGCAACACCAAACCAATAGCTCGTAGTCGTCAGTCTCCGTTTTATTGCAGATTTTGCTAAAGAGAGATTGTTCAGACTTCTTTGCTTCATATTTACTAAGTAAAAACATGACATGTTCATTTGTTTTGATCAATTATGCCACAGTCCAATAATATCACATTACCATTTACACTCGTGGGGTTCAATAAATGATTTCTGAGTGTCTTCATCTCACGGTTGCAGGTTGTCCTGTGAGGTAATCCATCAGACGTTCTTTCCTCCTCACAGACCGAAAGTCACCAATGCAGAAACTTTAGAAACCGTCTTCCTGCTCCCCTTTTTCTTCGACTCGTCTTGCATCGGTCAGTCTGAGAGCAAAGGCCGCCTGGCTCAGGCCTGGCTCCCGTGGACCCTCCTGGCTGGCTCGCCAATTGTAGTGGCTGGAATTAATTCTTCTGGATCGGTGCTGACTCATCTCTTAACCTGGTGCTGTATGAATCTTGGAGTGGAAGAGTTTCTCTGTTAATCTGGAAGGAATGAAGTTTCTGAATCAAAATTGCCTTCATCCGTTTTATTCCTTGCAAGGAGGAAAAGTCCGTCACAGCTTTCAGGGAACTCTGACTCAAGATTTAACGACCAACAGTCACAGCCTTCTTTATATAGATTTAGGTTACACCTCCCAGTCAAACAAACAATTGTTAATTCTAAATTATATGATAAAGTCAAAGAAGAAGTCCTACCTCCTGGAAGGTCAGCTCCTTATCTTGATCAGGCCCCCGAAAATGTGTATGTACTGCCCCTAACACTCTCTGGTTCCATAACCCCCCTTTGTGAAAAGCCATTAGTTTTATGAAGGCAGGCTGGTCTACTCCCTATGTTCCCGCTACCCAAAATCACAACCCACAATAAATTACTGATCACCTAAGATATACTTTCACATAATGACATTACTATATTTTACCATTACAACCTGTATCCATCTCCTATCTGACTGCTCGGTCAGACGCCTCAGAATACTCGGGTACGTGACCTTAGAAATCAAACACCCACAGGAAACAGTTTGAATCAGAGTTCATTTCACTCAGATTTATTTGTAACAAATTTCAAATAAGTTGAGTTGGGTCTGTTATTAAAGACAACCTCCTTCCTCGTCTCTCATTCCAAACCTGGGAAGCATAAGATTGACATATTATTCATAACATCACACTCAATGCATGTGCAGCCTCTGTACATATTTCTCGTCACTTAGTTTACCCCCGTACACAAGTTAAAGCGGTTGCTTTAAGGAATGTGGCTGTTCTCGCTGACATCTCCCTCCTGGTCATTCTCTTATTGTGTCTGAGCCTCCCAGACCTTGGTCTACAGTCTTTCTACCGGTTATACTGGACCAGCACAACGTCACTGTGTCTGTCTACGTCTGGCATTCTTGTAACTCACGTCTGGGAGATGGATGTGTGTGTGCTCCAAGTCATCTTTGGAGTTGTAATTTAAGCCGAATATAAAACTATACATGAGTACAACACACTTTCCTCTATAGGTTGTGGCAGCATACGATATAATAGATTTTCATTCCACACATTAGGGTAACTGTTTCATGGCAAACTAACTATAACTTTTCATGGCTGCTGATGAACAGCTTTTAATTTTTTTATGTTTGACATGAAGTATATTCAATTATATTTCTTCCTGGTGTAGTCTGGTGAAAAAGTCTTAAGAATGTGTTTCCAGTGTGGAACGCTGTGGTACTGCAGCTTCCTGGATTGATTGGTTGATTGAATGGTTGATTGGTTGGTTGATTGATTGATTGGTTGATTGGTTGATTGACTCTCAGGTGCTTCTCGAGACACATGAAGCAGTGATTGGGTGCAGGTTGATATAAATGCTACCTGTCTGCTGCACACCCTCACAGAGCAGCTTCAGGGCAGTTGGGTCACTAGTGCTGTGGACAGGCTGCTTGCATTAGAACACAGACATGGCTTGTGGAGTTCATTTGGGGTACGTTTCTTTTGCTGCTGCTTTCAGTGTTTTTAACTCTGTTCTATTTGTGACTGGGTTTCTTCATTTGTCTGCAGGATCTTGCTGATTTGTTTAGTTCAAGCAGAGCATGTGCGTTGTTTGTGGGCTACACAAGGTGAGCAACACACTCGTGTCACTGGTATCGGTGTGATTTTACTAGCCGTAGATTTAAACTCTTTTCTCTTGCAGCTCGGGGACAAAACGGCAACACGCATGTTGGCTTCTCTGGGCAGAGGGGTGGACTTGGTGGCAGCGATCCCCAGAATCAACTCAGACATGCCTCTGGTTCTCCTGGCTCAGCCCAGAGCAGTAGCTTCAACACAGTCCCTGTAGTTAGTGGTGGTTATAGCCAGAGATTTCCCAGTAGCCGCTCCACGCAAACTGTTTCACAGCTGGCTAAAAGTGTCTTTGCTTCAGGCAAGTTGGTGCAGAGCAGCTCTGAGTCAAAGCCCAACTGGCAACCGACCAGGTGGAGTCAGGGAACTGTTCAAAAGATGCCCAAGAAGAAGCCGTTTGCCTTTTCTGGTTCTATCGCTGGTGGCAGTTCTCTCAGCAAGTACGATAAGACTCCGATTAGCGAGAAGAGAACTCGGCCAGTTCAGCAGGGAACACCAAGTAGGAGCAGCTATCGGTCCAGCAGTCCTGCTTCTCTTCAGAGTCCCAGAGGAAGCTTCAAGTCTTCAGCTGTTCCTGAAACACCAGCCTCCTCTGGGAGGAAAGGTTCTTCTACGTCTACGAAGTCTTCCAGCCAGTCCAGAGCAGGTGCTGCTGTGTCACGAAGAATCCCTGTTCGCACCAAGACCTCAGCCAGTGTCGCTGCTAGGAGAGTGTCTTCACGTCGTAGAACCAAACTGAGAAATAAGCCCAGCCCGACTCGGGCTGTGAACCCAAGCCAGCTGGTTCCTGTGAGTGTGAGTAACCTCCCTTCCTCCTGGACCAGCAGTACGGGGCCCTCGGGTCAGGGGTTCGCTCCGTCCAGAACCTACAACATCCCTCAGAGCTTTGGTGGCTTCGCCATCAGACGGCTGAAAGAACCTGCTGACCAGAAGGAAGTGAATGTTGGGAAGCCACAGCAGGTCTACGGGGCCCAGCAGGCCCCTGCTGCTGTGAAGCCCGCCCAAGTGGCCCCCCAGAGGTCTCTTGTTCCTCTGCGCCGGGCCTACTTGGCCCCCCAGAGGCCCCTTGCTCCTCCTCTGCATCAGGTCTACTTGGCCCCCCAGAGGCCCCTTGCTCCTCCTCTGCATCAGGTCTACTTGGCCCCCCAGAGGCCCCTTGCTCCTCCTCTCCATCAGGTCTATGCGGCCCCCCAGAGGCCTCTTGCCCCTCTGCATCCTTCAAGCCACAGGTCCTGAGTGTCCGTCCGGAGGCCAGTTGGAAGAGGTTCGGGCCCCCTGGGGGACGGTAGCAGGTGAGTGCTTCATGACATCTTGCTGTTCTATAACCTTGAATATGGTTTCTAACTTTGTTCTGTCTTCTTCCCAATAGGTGCAGCAGGAGTTCTGGGATGAATGTCTGGTGTTTTTGAATAATAAAAAAATAATTTCCATCTTTGCCTTGCTTCTCTTCACTGTGTGGTGCTAGTAAATGTCCAGCATGTCAGCATAATGCTGAGTTTTTGGTATTAAGATGCATTCTGTAAAACCCTAAAATGATGCATTTAGAAAGAAATTGAAAATGGTTAAAGAGAAACTTCCCCCAAAATGGCTTAAATACTTTATATCTGGCTCTGTAGGAAAGGTGGGGTGGCTTTCTGTAAATCTGTTTCCACGTACCGTTGCATAATCTGCCCGTGAGGCCATTTGTACAGACGAGGGATTCTTTCCTGTCATTCCCAATAGAGGTGGGTTACCTTGTGCATTGGGTGAGCCAGCCAGGAGGGGCTGGCTCACCAAATGTTAGTGGCTTGAGTTCTTGATCGGGGTGTGCTGACTAATCTACTTCTGGTTTCTAGAGTCTTAAAGTAGGATGGGAGCCTTTGTAACAAGTGTAAATGCTATTGTTGATCTGTTATTTTGAATGGTGATTTGTCCATGTATTATTGTATCTATTTGTGTTGAGGGTTGATTGGAAATTGTTTTGTCTGTCTGCTGAGTAGCCTGATCAGATATCTGGGGTCGTTTGCTTTTGGCTGCGCCTGGATACTCAGGGGGATTTCGCGGTGTTTTCCTCATTCTAGTAAAGCAGCTTGCTGTGGAAACACCACAATATCACTCATGTGATTATTTCTCCCCTTATTCAGGTAGGATGACGTTGTTCTGCAGTGGTGAAATGTTTGTGATGAGTCCGAGGCTGCGAGAGAATGTATGTTAAAATAAATTCAGAGATAAAAGTGTAGAGGGTATTTGGCCATGTAGCGTTAGCGCCGATTAGCTCGTTAGCTAGCGCTAGCGCCGATTAGCCCGTAGGCTAGAATCATCGCTGTGAAATGCAGTTGTGTTGTGTGGTTCATCTGTTGATGCTGTATCTATGTAACAATGCTGTTTGTTTTGTTAATGTTTATATTGTAAATGTGTCAAAGTGATTCTAGTAAAGCAGCTTGCTGTGGAAACACCACAATATCACTCATGTGATTATTTCTCCCCTTATTCAGGGGCGAAACACCTTCAGGTATCAAGCGCCTCATTTATGGAACCAGCTTTACCGTCAGTCCTGCAGGGAGACAGTCGCCTCATGTAGACTGAAGACTTTCCTCTTAGTCTTGTAGTTAGGGCTGAATCGGGTTCACCTGGTCCAGACCTAGATATGCCGCTAGTCTGGATGTTCAGGATACACAGCACCTCTGTTGTTCTTTCTCCTTATGGATGAATTTGCATCTCTCCATTGCACATTAACTCTAATTTCTCCCCGGAGTCCTTTTGACTTCACGTCTCGAGTCCATTGACCCTGGCTGGGTCTAATGCCTTGGCCCTGTTGACTCTGCCCACTCCTCCTCTCCATCTTTCTGATGGATCATGGAGGTCTCTATCGTGGTCCATGCCTACTACCAACTATTCATACACTTTGTCATATTCATTGAATGTGTTAACTCTAATGATTCCTTCAGGACATCTATTGTTCTGTCCATCCTGGAGAGGGATCCTCTGTTGCTCTTCTGAAGGTTTCTTCTGGTTTTTTCCCCATGAAAGGGTTGTTTGGGAGTTGTTCCTGATCCGATGTGAGGTCAAAGGACAGGAACGTCTGTGTACAGATTGTAAAGCACTCTAAGGCTAATGTGTAATTTGTGAGAATGGTCTATATAAAATAAACTGAATTGAATCAGGAGTTTTGGACTTTTTTTGAAAAACACACCTTTAGTCTTCTTGACATTTAGACTCAGACATGATTCATTCAGCCAGTTTGTGATCCTTTCTGATGAAAGTGTTAGCTTTTCAGCTGCTATGTCAGCAGTTTTGGTGTGTGTACACAACAGTGTCATCTGCATACATTTGAAGTTCGACATCTTCACATTGTTGAGGGAGATCATTGATATACAAGCTAAACACTCAGGGACCCAACACTGACCCTTGTTGAAAAAACAATTAGTGTTGAAAACATCTTATTTTCCTACGGAACTCAATATGAAAAGTTAAGCATTTTTCTAAAGAAGAAGACAGGTATCATTTGTTCTGTAACCTGCACCCAATCACTGCCTAATGTGTCTGCCGTGTGGACCACTGTGGTACTGCAGCTTCCTGGATTGATTGGTTGATTGATTGATTGATTGATTGACTCTCAGGTGCTTCTCGAGACACATGAGGCAGTGATTGGGTGCAGGTTGATATAAATGCTACCTGTCTGCTGCACACGCTCACAGAGCAGCTTCAGGGCAGTTGGGTCACTAGTGCTGTGGACAGGCTGCTTGCATTAGAACACAGACATGGCTTGTGGAGTTCATTTGGGGTACGTTTCTTTTGCTGCTGCTTTCAGTGTTTTTAGCTGTTCTATATCTGACAGTTTCTTCATTTGTCTGCAGGATCTTGCTGATTTGTTTAGTTCAAGCAGAGCATGTGCGTTGTTTGTGGGCTACACAAGGTGAGCAACACACTCGTGTCACTGGTATCGGTGTGATTTTACGAGCCGTAGATTTAAACTCTTTTCTCTTGCAGCTCGGGGACAAAACGGCAACATGCATGTTGGCTTCTCTGGGCAGAGGGGTGGACTTGGTGGCAGCTATCCCCAGAATCAACTCAGACATGCCTCTGGTTCTCCTGGCTCAGCCCAGAGCAGTAGCTTCAACACAGTCCCTGTAGTTAGTGGTGGTTATAGCCAGAGATTTCCCAGTAGCCGCTCCACGCAAACTGTTTCACAGCTGGCTAAAAGTGTCTTTGCTTCAGGCAAGTTGGTGCAGAGCAGCTCTGAGTCAAAGCCCAACTGGCAACCGACCAGGTGGAGTCAGGGAACTGTTCAAAAGATGCCCAAGAAGAAGCCGTTTGCCTTTTCTGGTTCTATCGCTGGTGGCAGTTCTCTCAGCAAGTACGATAAGACTCCGATTAGCGAGAAGAGAACTCGGCCAGTTCAGCAGGGAACACCAAGTAGGCGCAGCTATCTGTCCAGCAGTCCTGCTTCTCTTCAGAGTCCCAGAGGAAGCTTCAAGTCTTCAGCTGTTCCTGAAACACAAGCCTCCTCTGGGAGGAAAGGTTCTTCTACATCTACAAAGTCTTCCAGCCAGTCCAGAGCAGGTGCTGCTGCGTCACGAAGAATCCCTGTTCGGACCAAGACCTCAGCCAGTGTCGCTGCTAGGAGAGTGTCTTCACGTCGTAGAACCAAACTGAGAAATAAGCCCAGCCCGACTCGGGCTGTGAACCCAAGCCAGCTGGTTCCTGTGAGTGTGAGTAACCTCCCTTCCTCCTGGACCAGCAGTACGGGGCCCTCGGGTCAGGGGTTCGCTCCGTCCAGAACCTACAACATCCCTCAGAGCTTTGGTGGCTTCGCTATCAGACGGCTGAAAGAACCTGCTGACCAGAAGGAAGTGAGTGTTGGGAAGCCACAGCAGGTCTACGGGGCCCAGCAGGCCCCTGCTGCTCTGAAGCCCACCCACGTGGCCCCCCAGAGGCCCCTTGTTCCTCTGCGCCGGGCCTACTTGGCCCCCCAGAGGCCCCTTGCTCCTCCTCTGCATCAGGTCTACGCTGCCCCCCAGAGGCCCCTTGCTCCTCCTCTGCATCAGGTCTACACGGCCCCCCAGAGTCCCCTTGTGCCTCCTCTGCATCAGGTCTACGCTGCCCCCCAGAGGCCCCTTGCTCCTCCTCTGCATCAGGTCTACGCTGCCCCCCAGAGGCCCCTTGCTCCTCCTCTGCATCAGGTCTACGCTGCCCCCCAGAGGCCCCTTGCTCCTCCTCTGCATCAGGTCTACGCTGCCCCCCAGAGGCCCCTTGCCCCTCTCCATCAGGCCTATGTGGCCCCTCAGCGGCCCTCTGCATCATTCAAGCCACAGGTCCTGAGTGTCCGTCCGGAGGCCAGTTGGAAGAGGTTGGGGCCCCCTGGGGGACGGTAGCAGGTGAGTGCTTCATGACATCTTTCTGTTCTATAACCTTGAATATGGTTTCTAACTTTGTTCTGTCTTCTTCCCAATAGGTGCAGCAGGAGTTCTGGGATGAATGTCTAGTTTTTGAATAAATACATATTTATTTGCCATCTTTGTCTTGCTTCTCTTCCATGTGTGACGCAATTAGAAAGAAAAGGAAAATGTTTATAGGGAGAAAACTTACTAAAATGTCTTAACCCTCCTGTTATGTTGCGGGTCAAATTGACCCGTTTGAAAATCTAGGAAAAATATTTAAGTACTCTTTCTGTATAAAACTTCTTCTGCTTACCTTATTTAGTGTAATCAACGTCCAAAAAAAAATCATGTATTTGCAAACCCCCCTGCAGGTTTATATAACAGATTATGTTCCCGGGTCAATTTGACCCGGTTGTGAAAGTGAAGGTTTAAAGTCATCAAGAGTCACGTTTAGACTATTTCTTTCTTTGTAAATGTAGGACAGTCGTTCTTACTCCCTCCCACCAAGTTTCAACACACACTCGCACGCACACGCACACACACACACACATCAGCACACACACCCCGTTCACAACCCCATATATAAAGTTGTACACATTTCAAACTTCAAACAAAAGAATCAGGTGGTTGTTATGGAAACCATCTCTATCCTGCTGTGTGGCTATCACCCGACATGAGAAGCACACTTTACAGAACAAACAATGTTTATCATCTTCTCACTTTCCCCCTAAATACACCTTTATTGTAAGTCGCTTTGGATAAAAGCATCAGCTAAATGACATGTAATATGGGACACTAATGTGAGGGTTTCTTTTTTGTCTCAACTAATAAATATGTAGTATAGTACTTCTAATATACTGTGACTGGGAGAGACACACCCTGTCTCATCCCAATCTCAGACCCACACATTCTCTTTCTAACGACCCCACCTGTGCGAGAAATACAGATACGATTTTGACGGGAACCTTTATTTTTCTATGCGGGAAAACTCCACGCACGCCTTAGTAGGGGAGGGGCCAAACATACAAAATGGTTGCTGAGAAGACCTACAACATTACACTCTGCAGATACATACGACTGCACCAAGAGGATGACTGTGTGCTGGTCTTTGGTCATCTTTTATCATATATTTAATGCATCTTAACACTAAAAATAAACATAACTAACATTTACTTTCAATACAAATCCTTTATGACTCATTTCATTTGGCTTGATTTTTAGTGGGCGGGTCATTATGACCCTGAACAGCACAGGTGTCTCATCTCTATTGATCTACATCACCCCATGAGAAGAAAAAAATATTACAAAATGCAAATAAAATTTAGGAGAAAATACATGTTATGGTAGACTAATGCAATTTAGATTTAGATTCTTTCAATGTTCCTAAAAAATAGTTTGAACATGTATTTTTCATTAAAATGAGTGAGTGCTCCTGATTGAACTCTGATCTATGGAGGGGTGAATAACTCAATTCCACTAAAAACTGATTTAATTGTTAGTAATGTTGTTGGTGATGAGGTACAAACTATAGTTTTTAGAATTTTTTGGTTTCTGGCCACTTTTGGATGATTCAACATTAACCGGGTCAAATTGACCCGGGAACATCACGGCTGTATGTAAGAAACGAACATAACAGGAGGGTTAAATACTTTATATCTGGCTCAGTAGGTGAGGTGGTGGGGCTTTCTGTAAATCTGTGCCCACGTCCCGTTGCATAATCTGCCCATGAGGACATTTTTACAGACGAGGGATTCTTTTCTGTCTTTCCCAATATTGAGGTGGGTTACCTTGTACTATGGTCACCGTGCATTTGGCGAGCCAGCCAGGAGGGGCTGACTCACCAAATGGTAGTGGCTTAAGTTCTTCATGACCGATGCTGACTAATCTACTTGTGGTTCCTAGAGTCTTAAAAAGTAGGATCGGAGCCTTCAGGTATCAAGCTCTTTTATTCAACTAGCTTCCACCTTCGTCTGGGAGGCAGTCACCTCATGTAGACTGAAGACTTTCCTAAGTCTTATAGTTGGGGCTGAATCGGGTTCACTTGGTCAAGCCCCTTATGCTGCTATAGGCTTATAGCTGATGGGGGACGTTTAGGATACACCGAGTATCCATCTCCTCTTCTCGCTGCTTATGGCTGAATTTGCATCTCTATTGCACATTATTAACTCTGCTTTCTCCCCGGAGTCCTTGTGACTTCATGTCTCATAGGGTCCATTGGCCCTGGCTGGGTCTGATGCCCCGCCCACTCTCTGCCTGGATCATAGAGGTCTGGATCGTGGTCCATGCCTACCACCAACTATTCATACACTCTGTCATATTCATTGACTGTGTTTTCACTAATGATTCCTCCTGGTCACATGACATCTATTGTTCTGTCATGTTCTCCTCTGTTGCTCTCCTGAAGGTTTCTTCCATTTTTCCCCCATGAAGGGTTATTTGGGAGTTGTTCCTGATCCGATGTGAGGTCAAATGTCAAAGCTCAGGAACATCTGTGTACAAATTGTAAAGCACTCTGAGGCAAATTTGTGAGAATGGTCTATACAAAATAAACTGAATTGAATTGGGAGTTTTTCAAATTTTTTTTTTAGAAAAACACACCTTTAGTCTTCTTGACATTTAGACTCAGACATGATTCATTCAGCCAGTGTGTGATCCTTTCTGATGAAAGTGTTAGCTTTTCAGCTGCTATCTCAGCAGTTTTGGTGTGTGTAGACAACAGTGTCATCTGCATACATTTGCAGTTCTACATCTTCACATTGTTGAGGGAGATCATTGATATACAAGCTAAACACTAAGGGACCCAACACTGACCCTTGTTGAAAAAACAATTAGTGTTGAAAACATCTTATTTTCCTACGGAACTCAATATGAAAAGTTAAGCATTTTTCTAAAGAAGAAGACAGGTATCATTTGTTCTGTAACCTGCACCCAATCACTGCATAATGTGTCTGCCGTGTGGACCACTGTGGTACTGCAGCTTCCTGGATTCATTGATTGGTTGATTGGTTGATTGATTGATTTATTGGTTGATTGACTCTCAGGTGCTTCTTGAGACACATGAAGCAGTGATTGGGTGCAGGTTGATATAAATGCTACCTGTCTGCTGCTCACCCTCACAGAGCAGCTTCAGGGCAGTTGGGTCACTAGTGCTGTGGACAGGCTGCTTGCATTAGAACACAGACATGGCTTGTGGAGTTCATTTGGGGTACGTTTCTTTTGCTGCTGCTTTCAGTGTTTTTAACTCTGTTCTATTTGTGACTGGGTTTCTTCATTTGTCTGCAGGATCTTGCTGATTTGTTTAGTTCAAGCAGAGCATGTGCGTTGTTTGTGGGCTACACAAGGTGAGCAACACACTCGTGTCACTGGTATCGGTGTGATTTTACTAGCCGTAGATTTAAACTCTTTTCTCTTGTAGCTCGGGGACAAAACGGCAACACGCATGTTGGCTTCTCTGGGCAGAGGGGTGGACTTGGTGGCAGCTATCCCCAGAATCAACTCAGACATGCCTCTGGTTCTCCTGGCTCAGCCCAGAGCAGTAGCTTCAACACAGTCCCTGAAGTTAGTGGTGGTTATAGCCAGAGATTTCCCAGTAGCCACTCCACACAAACTGTTTCACAGCCGGCTAAAAGTGTCTTTGCTTCAGGCAAGTTGGTGCAGAGCAGCTCTGAGTCAAAGCCCAACTGGCAACCGACCAGGTGGAGTCAGGGAACTGTTCAAAAGATGCCCAAGAAGAAGCCGTTTGCCTTTTCTGGTTCTATCGCTGGTGGCAGTTCTCTCAGCAAGTACGATAAAACTCCGATTAGCGAGAAGAGAACTCGGCCAGTTCAGCAGGGAACACCAAGTAGGAGCAGCTATCGGTCCAGCAGTCCTGCTTCTCTTCAGAGTCCCAGAGGAAGCTTCAAGTCTTCAGCTGTTCCTGAAACACCAGCCTCCTCTGGGAGGAAAGGTTCTTCTACGTCTACGAAGTCTTCCAGCCAGTCCAGAGCAGGTGCTGCTGTGTCACGAAGAATCCCTGTTCGGACCAAGACCTCAGCCAGTGTCGCTGCTAGGAGAGTGTCTTCACGTCGTAGAACCAAACTGAGAAATAAGCCCAGCCCGACTCAGGCTGTGAACCCAAGCCAGCTGGTTCCTGTGAGTGTGAGTAACCTCCCTTCCTCCTGGACCAGCAGTACGGGGCCCTCGGGTCAGGGGTTCGCTCCGTCCAGAACCTACAACATCCCTCAGAGCTTTGGTGGCTTCGCTATCAGACGGCTGAAAGAACCTGCTGACCAGAAGGAAGTGAGTGTTGGGAAGCCACAGCAGGTCTACGGGGCCCAGCAGGCCCCTGCTGCTGTGAAGCCCACCCACGTGGCCCCCCAGAGGCCCCTTGCTCCTCTGCATCAGGTCTACTTGGCCCCCCAGAGGCCCCTTGCTCCTCCTCTGCATCAGGTCTACTTGGCCCCCCAGAGGCCCCTTGCTCCTCTGCATCAGGTCTATGTGGCCCCCCAGAGGCCCCTTGCTCCTCTGCATCAGGTCTACATGGCCCCCCAGAGGCCCCTTGCTCCTCTGCATCAGGTCTATGTGGCCCCCCAGAGGCCCCTTGCTCCTCCTCTGCATCAGGTCTACGCTGCCCCCCAGAGGCCCCTTGGTCCTCTGCATCAGGTCTATGTGGCCCCCCAGAGGCCCCTTGCTCGTCCTCTGCATCAGGTCTATGCAGCCCCCCAGAGACCCCTTGCTCCTTCTCTGCATCAGGTCTACGTGGCCCCCCAGAGGCCTCTTGCTCCTCCTCTGCATCAGGTCTATGCAGCCCCCCAGAGGCCCCTTGCTCCTCTGCATCAGGCCTATGTGGCCCCTCAGCAGCCCTCTGCATCCTTCAAGCCACAGGTCCTGAGTGTCCGTCCGGAGGCCAGTTGGAAGAGGTTGGGGCCCCCTGGGGGACGGTAGCAGGTGAGTGCTTCATTACATCTTTCTGTTCTATAACCTTGAATATGGTTTCTAACTTTGTTCTGTCTTCTTCCCAATAGGTGCAGCAGGAGTTCTGGGATGAATGTCTAGTTTTTGAATAAAGAAATATTTATTTGCCATCTTTGTCTTGCTTCTCTTCCCTGTGTGATGCCCAGCATGTCTTCATAATGCTGATGTTTTGGTATCTTGTATAAATATGCATTTAGAAAGAATTGGATTTTTTTTTTTTAAAGAGACAAACTTACCCAAAAATGGCTTAAATACTTTATATCTGGCTCTGTAGGAAAGGTGGGTGGGCTTTGTGTAAATCTGTGCCACGTACTATTGCATAGTCTGCCCGTGAGGCCATTTTTACAGATGAGGGATTCTTTTCTCTTTCCCAATAGAGGCCAGGAGGGGCTGGCTCGCCAAATGGTAGTGGCTTGAGTTCTTCTGACTAATCTACTTGTGGTTCCTAGAGTCTTACAAAGTAGGATGGGAGCCTTTAGTTATCAAGCTCCTCCTCTTTTATGGAACCAGCTCTAACTTCAGTCCTGGAGTCAGACAGTTGCCTCATGTCGACTGAAGACTTTCCTCTTAGTCTTATAGTTTGAGCTGAATCAGGTTCACCTGGTCCAGACCTAGAGATGCTGCTGGTGGACGCTTAGGACACACTGAGCATCTTCTTTCCTTTTGTCCCCGTGAAAGTTTTTTCAGTAATCGTTGGAGCTCGCCATGTTTTCGACGCGTTGCCATCGGGGTGATTAAGATCTGAAGTGAACCAGAGAAACTCAGCCACGCGGACGATCCACGAGCAACGATCTGTGGCTCCGACGGCATTTGCCCTTTGACCCGACCGAGGGAGCCGCCGCACGTTTGATGCCCTAAAATCATCCATGCCACATAAGTATAATGTACGGTAAGTTTACTTTGATGATGGTACCTTTGTTTACTTGTATATGATCACACTGAAGCTCCTCCTCCTGGACTTTGACTCGTGAGGCAAACTAACGAAGGAAAAAGTGTCCACGACGAGGGAATCGAGCAAGCTGCGCAAATATCACTCGCACACACACACACACACACTGATGAACGGGTCGACCGAGCACGGGCCCAAAGTGTCAAACATTAAACACCACAAAGTGACAATACAACCACAAAGACACAAAAGAAACAATAACCACACAGATACACAACAGAGACAACACATCTATAAAAACAATAGAAAGAGGCATAAGCATCACACAGCTTGTCTCTGGAGGAAAGAAGGAAACATCTTCGACATTTTCCATTGTCTTATTGGCCGCACACACACACACACACACCATCTGCCATGTAAAACAAATACCCACAGATGTCGTGCCGATCCTGATTAGAAGACGTTCTAACCCTCAACACCAGATTAATGAGACGGAACTCGTGTTCTTGAAGAAAAGAACATCGGGGTCCTCATAAATCATGAGAACACGACGGAGAGCTGGTTCCTCTTCCCCTTGTGTTCACGACGGAGAGCTGGTTCCTCTTCCCCTTGTGTTCCCCTTGTGTTCCCTTTGTGTTCCCTTTGTGTTCCCCTCGTGTTCCCCTCGTGTTACCCTCGTGTTTACATTGAGTTCCTCTTGTGTTCCTCTTGTGTTCCCTTTGTGTTCCCCTTGTGTTTACATTGAGTTCCCCTTGTGTTCCTCTTGTGTTCCTCTTGTGTTTCCCTTGTGTTTCCCTTGTGTTTACATTGAGTTCCCCTTGTTTTCCTCTTGTGTTCCTTTTGTGTTTACAGTGTGTTCCTCTTGTGTTTACATTGTGTTCCCACTGTGTAAAGTACTACTGCATCTTCAGAGGTGGAAGAAGTATTCCAATCCACCTAATTAGTACATTAATACAGTCCAGCATTACAAATTATACACAAGTAGAAACTGAGAGTAAAAACCTTTCGGTCGATCATTTATATTCTATATATAAATAATTATATTAAAAGTCTTCTGAAAGCTGCAGATCGTGGCCTGAATATGAATGTCTTCATTGATTTTAGGGACACATTTTTGTTTTTATTGCACTTTCACATTTGAATAAACTGCTTTCACTTCTTTTGCTAAAGTCCAATTATTTGCATCACAGAGCAAAATAAAATCAAAACCTTTCCTCCCCAAATTAAATCACTTTCTGTCACGCGGTGCTGCTTTCCTGCTAATTAACTAAACATGACCTGAACTATGTGTTTGTGTGAACGTTCTCCACAGTTCACGACTCGATTTTAAAGCGACGGCGTCTCATTTTAGGGGAGGAAGTTGACTCAGTCAGCAGGTGGAGGCTCAGTTTTCCTTCTCACACTCTTTGACATTCAGTCAACACACAAAGCTATAATTCTGACGTGTTGAAACTCTGCGCTGGAGGAAGATAAAGCTGCTGCAGTGAAATACAGACAGTAAAGTACAATCTTTTAGATATATTATATTATTTAAGTCTATTTAAATGTCTTTGAGATCCTTGAAAAGCGCTGGAAATACAATGTATTCTTATTTTGAATATTCTTATATTGTATTCAAGATTAAGCTAACCTGGATCCTACATTTCCCATGATGCATCTGGATCGTGTCTTTTAACAATTTTATTTTTACTAGGAAAACCCTGTATTTTAATCTCGGTGTGGAAAAAAAGCATAAGTACTTTACGTGAGTATATTTTTGCCAAAATATATATATATATATTTTTTAAAACCATTTATATATATATTCATGAAGTTTCCGTGTCTCGGGGTCTCTGCCACATCTCTTCACTGCACTCAGTTCCTCTGGTTGTATAGAAGTCTATGCTCCATGTGTTAAAGCTGCATTCTCTTTCCTGACCACCAGGGGGCGACTCATCTGGTTGTATAGAAGACTATGCTTCATGTGTTAGAGCTGCATTCTCTCTCCTGACCACCAGGGGGCGACTCGGCAGAACGGCTTTTTGAAAGTTCTCCACATCCCCTTAAAGGACTCATTAGTGCGTCCACATGGGTGGACCTTGAACTTGACCTTGAACACAAGCAGCTCCAAGGTCACGTGAGCTCTTCTGGCTTCTTCTGCTACTAATTACCGCCACAGACAGTTATTTACTGTTCCCTCATCTGGCTGTCTGACTTCTCTGAGCTTCAGGGCCCTTCAATACCGTCTGGAGGCTTCAAAGGACACGTTGAGATCCCAAAGCCATGAGCTCACTGCAGCCACGAAGACTCTCAGCCATACACGCCGACTGTAGCGCTTTACGGTTTATAAATTATTTCAATTGATGTTCAGCTAATATGTCCTTAGTTTGTTTGTGGAGCTGTAATTAAAGCTACAGCTGCTTATTTAAGCGTGAAGAGTCGGCCTTGATGTCTTTAAACACACTCCTCTAACATCTATACAACTCAAATATTAATGCTAATGTCTTTGTTTGTTCAATCCGGTAATTAAAAAGGTTTCGTGAGCCGGAATCTTGATCTGTTTTCTGTCAGCAAACACGGTGATGTTTATTTTTTGTGGGCGGAGCTTATTAGATAATCCTGGCTAGCGAGCCTGTGCATGTGGACGTAATCGTTCTCGACGTCACCGGGCTGGTTTGCGGACGGACGATTCAAAGCTGCGACTTCACAGATTTCGTCGGCGGCCATTTTGGTTTTTTTAACCCCGCAACAAGTTAACAGAGATGACCGTATGTGTGGTGGTAGTAGTAGTAGTAGTAGTGGTAGTGGTCGTATACCACCACCACTACTACTATAGTGGTAGTAGTGGTATTAGTAGTAATAGTGGTAGTAGTAGCGGTATTAGTAGTAGCGGTAGTAGTAGTAATAGTGGTGGTAGTAGTAGTAGTAGAAGTACTGGTGGTGGTGGTAGTGGTCGTATACTAGTGGTATTAGTAGTAGTAGCGGTAGTAGTAGTAATGATGGTAGCAGCGGTAGTGGTATTAGTAGTAATAGTAGTAGTAGTAATAGTGGTAGTGGTGGTGGTGGTATTAGTAGTAATGGTAGTGGTAGTAGTGGTATTAGTAGTAGTAGTAGTAGTAATGGTAGTGGTATTAGTAGTAATAGTGGTAGTGGTAGTGGTAGTAGTAGTAGTAATAGTAGTAATAGTAGTAGTAATCGTGGTATTGGTAGTAATAGTGGTAGTAGTGGTAGTGGTAGTAATAGTACTGGAAGTGGTAGTAGTAGTAGTAATAGTGGTAGTAGTAGTGTTATTAGTAGTAGTAGTAGTAATAGTGGTCGTAATAGTGGTCGTATTAGTAGTAATAGTGGTATTAGTAGTAATAGTGGTAGTAGTAGTAGTAATAGTGGTATTAGTAGTAATAGTGGTAGTATTAGTGGTAGTAGTAGTAGTAATAGTGGTAGTAGCCTTTTAACAAGTCAGCCGTCATATAATTTGTGTTGAATTCACAGTTCAACATCATCTGATGTTTCTGTTTTTATTCCAGCTGACGTGTTTCTTGGCTGTCGGCGGTTGTGACTCAACCAGCATAAGTAACATCTGCTAGTTCAAGGAATCGTCCTGCTGCTCGTACTCAAATGTGAAAATGACAAATCGTCACATTTGCATTTGTTTAGTTTTCTAGGATCAAATGTGATGTAATGAGCTGCTGCTGTGACCAATGGAGCCACCACAGACGTAAACGGCTATTATATTAATATTTAATATTTTAAAGTGACAATTCAAATTCAGGTTAAGCAAACGAATTGTGACCGTTGAACTGACACATTTCAACATTTTCTTTTCAAAGCTACGATTTTTTTATTGCTGGCCTATAATTGTTACGTGAATAATTAAATGATTAAATAATTACAAATCAAATAATTAAAGAAATTTATGAAATTAAGTAACTAAGAAACTAAATAATTAAGAAATAAAGAAATGTAAATGTTAAATTCTTAAATAATTAAAGAAATACAAGAAATTAAAATGTTAAATTAAAAAAAAAAATTTAAATAGAAAGAAATTATGTAATTTAAAAATTAGAATGTTATTAAATAAATATTAAAAACCATTGAAGCTTCCCTCTCGTGACTATTTTAGTTAATTAAGGAGTCATCACTACACTTTTTGTTTTCATGATTATCAGAACTGACTTGAATAAGCCCTGCATGTACAGTGTATTGACCTATTTGAGTTGTGTCTGTGGTGTCTGAACAGCTGCTCCCTGCCTCCCTGCTTTGACCAGCTAATCCCTGCCGGTCACACAGGGAGCCGTAGAAGATGGATTTGCTCCTCACGGCTTTCTTTTATTTCCACAGACCAGACGACGCGTCCTGCTCATCCCTCTGCTCGCTTCTTTAATCCAGGGAGAACCAATGGAGGGATTGAAAAGGTGAAGATGGTCACAGCGGGCAGGTGAAGAATATGTCACAAAAAGTCATAACATTTCAATAAATTGTCACAGAATTGAGAGAATAGTATGTTAGAAATGTCATAAAATGTGTATTTATGTCATCAAAACATCATATAAAGTATTAGTTTAGAATGCCATTAAATGTCCCAGTAAAGTACGTCATAAATATATCATACAAAAGTAATATTATAGTATCTTTTAAATAATGTCATACTGTAGGATGTCATGAACATTTAATTTTTTTAAAGCCACGCAATTGGATAGATATATACAATATTTTTGGTCCAGTCTACGAGGTCAACTTCAGAAAATATCTAGAATATCAACCAAAACTCAAGAGTAAAGGATGTCATATGTCATAAAAAAACGTCAATAAAAAGTATAGTATACTGTTATTTACAATGTGTTAATATGTCTATATAGTATTGTATAGTGACAAATGAAATATATATATAATATATATGTAATATATACTGTATATATATATCGATTTATTTATATATAAATATATATACATATAAATATGTATTTACTTATTTATACATGAATAAATATATATTTATTTATATATATGTATGTAAATATTTTTATTTATATATAAATATATATATATTATTTAGTACTTATTCACCGGCACACATATTTATATATTCATTTGAGAATCAGTCCAAAAATATATACCAATTGTATTTAAGAGATAAATTAATATTTATATATTCATGAATATCAGGACAAAGAAATAACTGCAACAGAGTATAATATTTATGAAAAAGTCATCCATAACATCAGAATTGTAGTAAATGTTAATTTATCTTTGTATTCAGCTTAATTCTTACATTTAAGACGTTTCCTCCAACAAAACTAAATTGTCTAAAAGAATAAGTTGAAAAAACATTTTAATCAGTGCGTATATATATTTATATATTAAAAAAACACAGTAAACCGTACTGCAGATCTTGAAAAAAAGATGATAATATACAATTCCAGGAAGTGAAAGTTTGGCTCGTCATTTGTATACATTCTGACATCACAGTTCTAGACTAAAATGTGTGTGTTATCTGAGGTTCTTTTCGTGTGTTTAAAAAAAAATAAAAAAATCCACAGCTGCATTTATAAGAATTAATTTTCATATTCAGACTTAAATCTGAATTATTTTTGTATAAAGCACGAGGTGAGAAAATCCACTCGTTCCTTCTTGGAGTCGTCTCACTGACTCGTATGTAGAAAAAAAGATTTAAAGACAATCGATTGATTAAAGTTTGATTTTGCCTAATTTCTAGCAAAAACATTGAGAAAAACATCCACAATTATTTAAAGATGGCCAGACGGAATTGAATGAGAACATGTGTGAATATATCAATATATATATTATATATGAAAATATATGCTCATAGATACTATATATATTCATATATATTATAAGTATATTCATATATATATGTAACATACAATATATTATTCATATATAACATATATAATATAAATATTATGTATATATATTTATGATTTTTCTCAAATTGCGGGCAGTCAAAGTAAACCATACAAAAATAATTATAAAACATTGAACAAATGAGGCACAAACAAATGTTATACTGTCTCTTTAAGGCTTAAAGGGACAGTTCCCCCCTGTAGTGCTATGCATCATGGTAAATAGCAGGTTGCTTATATTGAAACTATTTGGAAAACTCATCAGCAACATCTCTTCGTCTCTTTTCCAGAAGTCCGACCCCGTTACTCAAGAGAACATTAATTTTCATATTTGGGGTGAACTGTACCTTTAAAAAAAAAAGAGCAACCGTAAATCTGCAGACAGGAAGCAGCTTGAAGAAAGATTTAAAAACAGCTCTGTCTTCGGCAGATGAGACCTTTACGACCGATTCTCATTTATTTAGATTATTAATGTGTGGATTCCATTAATGTATTACTTTATTGTTGAATCTGTAAAGTTCTCTGCGGTGATGTCCCAAAATAAACGTTGTGCAACCAAAAAGAAACTAACTCATAACAATATAAAAACAGACATTTCCTGTTGATTGACTGATCCGTGAAGTGTTTTTTTATGGGAACTCTTTACAATATTTAGTGACAGAAACACACCCTAAAGAGAGAAATTACAAAACCTCCCATGAAAACGCAAATGTTCACCAAAAACATTTTGTGAAACGGGCCGATTTGGCGGGAAAGAGAGGTGCCGCTTCCAGTCTTTATGCTAAGCTAAGCTAACAGTGGTCTGGGCGTGGCTTCATATTTAATCATACCATTGTGAGCGGGATTCATTTCCTCATCGAAGTCGAGGAGAGAAAGAAAATAAATCGATATAAGAGTCGCTATGTGGATAAACTTTGTGATGTCACGACACCGAGCTCACCGATGTTTTTTTACCGATTGAGGCCGCGGAGACGCGCCGACGTGGGAATTTCCAGCTTTGGATCGGGTAAAACTTTCCTCTTGCTCCAGCATTTATTTTGTATATACACTTTTTTGTATTCACTCAGATGGCCGTCCGATACGACCGCCACGCCGGAAAGAAGCGTTGCGCAAAACCGTCGAAAGAAACCGTCATTTAGGGATGTTTGAGGGAACTGCAGAATAAGAAATCTGGGTGAAAAAAGGCGTAATCCAGAAGAACGAGAACCACCACCGGTCTGCTGGAGCGGGTCCCTCCCACACGGCGCCTCAGAAGAGGTGGTGATGCGTTCAGGGCCACGCGGGCAACAAGGCGTCCATTAAATGGCTTCCGCTCGACGGGCTGACGGCACCCCCTCATGACTGGGAGCGTTGGTACGGTCCATTCACCTGGAGGAGAAAATATATATGTATTCTATAGTAGTATAAGTACGTAGAAATATAATTATTTATATATATACACACATATGTATACATATATATATACACTACCGTTCAAAAGTTTGGGATCACTTAGAAATGTCCTTATTTTTCAAAGAAAAGCATTGTTTTTTTCAATGAAGATAACATTAAATCAATCAGAAATACACTCTATACATTGTTAATGTGGTAAATGACTATTCTAGGTGGAAACGTCTGGTTTCTAATGAAATATCTCCAGAGGTGTATAGAGGCCCATTTACATCAACTATCACTCCAGTGTTCTAATGGTACATTGTGTTTGCTAATCGCCTTAGAAAACTAATGGATGATTAGAAAACCCTTGTGCAATTATGTTAGCACAGCTGAAAACTGTTTTGCTGATGAGAGAAGCTATCAAACTGGCCTTCCTTTGAGCTAGTTGATTATCTGGAGCATCACATTTGTGGGTTCGATAAGACTCTCAAAATGGCCAGAAAAAAAGAACTTTCATGTGAAATTCGCCAGTCTATTCTTGTTCTTAGAAATGAAGGCTATTCCATGCGAGAAATTGCAAAGAAACTGAAAATTTCCTCCAGCGGTGTGTACTACTCCCTTCAGAGAACAGCACCAACGGGCTCTAACCAGAGCAGAAAGAGAAGTGGGAGGCCCCGTGCACAACTCAGCAAGAAGACAAGTACATTAGAGTCTCTAGTTTGAGAAATAGACGCCTCACAGGTCCTCAACTGGCAGCTTCTTTAAATGGTACCCAAAACGCCAGTGTCAACGTCGACAGTGAAGAGGCGACTCCGGGATGCTGGCCTTCTAGGCAGAGTGGCAAAGAAAAAGCCATATCTGAGACTGGCCAATCAAAAGAAAGGATTGGTATGGGCAAAAGAACACAGGCATTGGACAGAGGAAGATTGGAAAAAGGTGTTCTGGACAGATGAATCCAAGTTTGAGGTGTTTGGATCACACAGAAGAACATTTGTGAGACGCAGAACAGGTGAAAAGATGCTGGAAGAGTGCCTGACACCATCTGTCAAGCATGGTGGAGGTCATGTGATGGTCTGGGCTGCTTTGGTGCTGGGAAAGTGGGAGATTTGTACCAGGTAAAAGGGATTTTAAATAAGGAAGGCTATCACTCCATTTTGCAACGCCATGCCATACCCTGTGGGCAGCGCTTGATTGGAGCCAATGTCCTCCTCCAACAGGACAATGACCCAAAGCACACCTCCACATTGTGAAGAACTCTTGAGGGAAGAAGCAGGCAGCTTGCTGTCTGTAATGGAGTGGCCAGTCACCAGATCTCAACCCCATTGAGCTGTTGTGGGAGCAGCTTGACCGTATGGTCCTCAAGAAGTGCCCATCAAGCCAATCCAACTTGTGGAGGTGCTTCAGGAAGCGTGGGGTGACATTTCAACAGATTACCTCAACAAATTAACAGCTAGAATGCCAAAGGTCTGCAATGCTGGAATTGCTGCAAAAGGAGCACACACACTTCCTCCATTAAAGACTCAGAAGGTTTTTCATCGTATGAACTTAATAACTTGTAACATCGTGACCAGCAGATTGTCTTCAGACTGAAGTCTCACACAAGATGATAATTATTCATTATTTATCCAGCAGAGCGGCGTCACACCTCCAGGAAACACCCGTCATCTCTCACTGCAGCAGGAGAACACGCCTCACAGGTGACTCGCGCTCACCTGCTCCTCTCGGTGGGATACTTCATTATATAACCTTTTAACGCCGTGTCGCTCACACGTTAGCAAACAGTGGCTTCACCTGAGGACCGGCGTCTAGCTGCTGGAGCGGGGCGCCATGTTGTAGTTGTTAAACAGCCTGCAGCCGGAAAACTGGTTAAAGAAAACAACAACGCTGAGAGAGTCACTGCTGCTCTAATGTTTACTGATGGAACGCAGAGGAGCTCATTCACTGATCAGCCAATCAGAGACAGACGTTACTGCAACCCCCCCAACCGGATCAGACCACTGGTTTTTATAGGTATATGAACACACACACAAACACACATATATATATATATATACATATACATATATAAACAAATACATATTTATATATGTATATATATATACATACATATTTATATATGTATATATATATATATATACACATACATATATATATATATATATATATATACACCCCCCGACTAAAACATTGATTTCTCGGTGGTCTTCTAGCTCCGTGTTTGGTCTCCTCCCCCAGAGGGATGCAGCTCCTCTAGCAGCCCACTGCTCCTCTGGTCATCACAATCACACCCAATGCAAGCTTTAAAGAGTCCTGACCGCCTGCACGTGTGTCCTGCACATGTTCCCTCCTTCAAGGGAACGAGAGGAATCACCATTTCCTGGAACCCGGCACCAGAACTGCACAGCAGACTATTTTGGGGTGAGAGCAACGGGGTGCCGGTAGCGTGTTGTTGCCCGGTTGGCTGAAACAGGCTGAAGTCCTCCTCCTCCTCGGAGGCCGGTCCGTTGTGTTCTCATAAAGCCGAACCAAGTATTTGAGGTTGACCTAAAAATAAAGTTTCTGATGAGTAAGCAAAAGCCTTTTGGGAACGCCGCAGGGCTTTTTTGGTGTTTTTTCCACCCTGCACTTCGCCTCTCAGGCCGTTTACTGCCTCAAGGCCGAAACGCTGTGAAGACGTTTAAACAAACCCCGAAAACAGACGACATCGTTCAGCCCAGTACGGTATCAACGTTCTTAAATCTCTAAAATCAACCCAAAAAAGCCTCGAGACAAAAGAATATATATATATATATATATATATATAAAAATTGTCATATAAACATTTAAATAAATATGTATTTAAATATATATTTAAACAAATATATATATATCAATATATATCTTGATATATATATATATATCAATATATATAATAATATAAATATTTATTTAAATATAGATATTTATACATCCAATCTTAATCAAATGGTAAATGGGCCATTCAACAACAAAATACAAAATTAATAAAGTTTTGGGACTTGATCAAACCTGCAGGATCTGGTTCCTCCTCATAGATTGTTACCAGCAATAAAGACGGAAGTCTGAAAACATAGTTTCCATCTGTGCCCACGTGCAGTCCAACCGACTCAAATCTATTTCAAAGGGATATTCAACTTAAACTGCTCCCGATGTTAAAACGCGTGAAGCGTGAATCTCAAAAATACACACACACACACACACAGAGGGAGAATCAGACGCCAGCCGATCACGGATCATTAGGAAGACCAAACACCAGCACTGGGGCTTTTTGATGAAGCTGACCTTTTCACTTTAAAGGAGCAGCTGGCTTTAATTCAGTCCCACTGCAGCTCGTCTCTCAGCGGTCAGATGTCTCACAGCCCCCAAGTTCAATCACAGCTATCGATACCGGCGACTTTAATTAACTTCACAAGGGAAACATGCAGCGCGACCTGGACGACCGCACGCCAACTGATTGATCGCTGAGGATTCTGGAAAATGCGCACAAAATAAACAAGTCGCGAGCTGATTGTTATCCCCGTCTCCCTTCCTGCTCTGGTTTACGTCGAGTGGAGATAAAAGAAAAGTCGTTCAGTCCTCAGTGAACGGCTGATGAATTGAGATCGGAATATAACAGGCTTCAGTATTTAGATGTTGAAGTCTGCGAGAGGTTACACTTCCATTAAAACACAATGAGCCGGAGAGCAGAGGAGAGGCAATGAAGTATAGAACTGGAAATGTAGTCACACACAAGGAACTCTTCTGGTTGTATAGAAGTCTATGCTTCATGTGTGTTAACGCTGCATTCTCTCTCCTGACCACCAGGGGGCGACTCCTCTGGTTGTATAGAAGTCTGCTTCACGTGTTAAAGGTGCATTCTCTCTCCTGACCACCAGGGGGTGACTCCTCTGGTTGTATAGAAGTCTATGTGTCATTTGTTAAAGCTGCAATCTCTCCTGACCACCAGGGGGCGTCTCTTCCGGTTGTATAGAAGTCTATGCTTCATGTGTTAAAGCTGCATTCTCCCTCCTGACCACCAGGGGGCGACTCCTCTGGTTGTATAGAAGTCTATGCTTCATGTGTCAAAGCTGCATTCTCTCTCCTTACCACCAGGGGGCGCCTCCTCTGGTTGTATAGAAGTATATGCTTCATGTGTTAAAGCTGCATTCCCTCTCCTGACCACCAGGGTGCTACTCCTCTGGTTGTATAGAAGTCTAAGCTTCATGTGTTAAAGCTGCATTCTCTCTCCTGACCACCAGGACAAATGATGGTCCATGTGGAGTAAAACAGACCATGAAGCAGGGTGTGGTTTGGGGCGGGGCTAAGGTGATTGACAGGTCTCTTACCAGAGACGTATATGGTTTCTTCATGTCACTTCTCCTCCGTCTACATATGGTCACTTCATCCAAGATGGCGCCGACCAAAACTCAGAAGTCGAGGCTTCGTAACAACATGCCCACTTCTCATCAACAATCTATTTAATTTCCTCAAAAAGGTATTCATTACAAAAGGTCCATATTTAAGGCAGCACACTTTATATTTCCCGTACTTTTAGACAGAAACAAGATGTCCGACGCCTTCTTCCTCTCTGATGCAACATTCGTGTCGCGCTGCCGTCGGGTCCGACACGAGGACTCTGATACCCGCCGTGCAGCCGCATAGGAGCAGCAGCAGGTTATAGATTACACGTCAATGATTTACCCGGGCGTCGTAGTCCAGGACGAACGGGGGGATGTCGACCTGCTCCGGCCTCATGCAGGTGAAGAGCTGCTGCAGGGTGTCCAGGTAGCGCACCTTGTCCTTCACCCCCGACACGCTGAAGGTCGTGAAGAACCACGTCGAGACCTGGAGTGAGGGAAAGAATAAGTTATTTGTTTAAGACACAACTAGGAACACAATATTACAGATAAAGACGAGATGCATCTAAACGTTAAAAGGTGCGGACGTTGTTATCGGTGGAATCGCTCAATGTAAACGGTTATGAGCCAAAACATGAACAAATTCAGTTACAAACTAGAACGGGCACTCGGTAGAGCGCATACTTTCGGCGCAGCCACATGTTGGCATTAGTTGCATGCCAACTGGATAAAAATTGACCGCGCTATGGTAAAAAGAATATTTTGACCTTTTCATGACCTCGACCTTTGACCTGATCAATCCCAAAATCTAATCAAATGGTCCCCGGATAATAACCAATCATCCCACCAAATTGTATGCGATTCGGTTTAATACTTTCTGAGTTATGCGAATAACACACAAACACGCACACATACAAATAAATAAATACACGGCGATCAAAACATTACCGTCCGCATTTTCAATGCGAAGGTAATAAAAAAAACACTTCTATAACCAACGATTCCACTTTCACTTCCTCCTGAAATTAATTTTTCTAAGACTTGGTGGCAGGAATGTATTGACCTTATTCTTTGCGGCAAATTCTATTCGTATTTGCGCTTTAAAGGGGAAATACGCCGACTCTGACTAGCGTTGACAACGTCGTCATCCTTCACTTTAGAGAAGGCGTTATTAAGTTTTAATAACGTGAGGCTATAAGCACATACGGAGTCGTTTTGCGATTACTTTTACTAAAAAGAGTGTTCACAGTAAAGCACTGTATCTTTAATAAGTTAAATCAAAAACCACTAATTTGGTGATAGCTAGCAGCTAAGTGGTAGCCAACTAGCAGCTAACTAGTAGATACTTATCAGCTAACTGACAGCTAACTAGCAGCTAACTAGCAGCCAACTAGCAGCCAACTAGCAGCTAACTGACAGCTAACTAGCAGCCAACTAGTAGATCATTATCAGCTAACTATCAGCTAACAAGCAGCCAACTAAAAGCTAACTAACTGCTAACGAGCAGCTAACAAGCTAGCTATTAGTTAACAGACAGATGGTTAGAGAGCGAATAAAACCAACCTAATATTCATAAATTTCAACTCTGTTTAACTTTGTCTACCCTTCTAAAAGTGAGATAATGTTTCCTCTAAGTTCCTCAAAGTATCATCCGGTAGCTAAACTCTAATAACGAATACAAATCGCCGGGCGAAAAGTGGGCGGGGCATCAGAAAAGGTAAACACGCCGATATTTATTGATCCTCGAAAGCCGGACGAGACGTGGTCTTCTCACCTTGGAGCGGAACGTCGGATGCACGAAGTAGAAGGCCTTCAAATTCTTCTTGAACCTGCAACAGAGGAACAGAAGAACCTTCAGGAGAACCTTCAGGGGAACCTTCAGGGGAACGACTCAGGATCACAGCCACAAGTCAGAACCGGATGTCCAGGGTTTCCTTTATGCTAATGTGTGTCTGCGTTCTCTACCCATGTGTCATGTTGGACAGATGTTTTCATCTCCATGATGTCACGGGCCAGAGGTGAGGATCGGAACAGACCGAGACCAATCCAGCCCCACTCACACACCTCGCTCTCAAGACCCCCCCCCCCCCCCCCCCCCGGAGGTGTCGATTCCCCATTTTCCAGCCACTTCCCCCTCGGTGCGAGGCTGCAGGTCTCGGTCCACTGGAGTCAGAAGAGACCACATCGGACCCCCGAGGTCACCAGAACCAGGGAGAGCCAATCGAACCGGTAATGCCTCAATAATTGGGAGCACACTCCCTTGTTCTGACACACACACACACACACACACACGCACGCACACGCACACGCGCACGCACGCACACGCACGCACGCACGCACGCACACGCACGCACGCACACGCACACGCACACGCACACGCACACGCACACACACGCTTTTGGGAAACTTCAGTGCGCTCATCGTTTTGGCTTCAGCATCTGCAGCCAATCAGCAGCTCGACGGCAAGAACGTCGCCGGACGAGCGAGGCCGACGTCCTCGGGCCAAAAGAGCGCCGGCCCCTTCGAGGCGCGAGGAGAAACTTTTAATAAACGTTCACAAATGTAAAATTGCGTTGGTGTGAAACGTGAGCCACGAACATGATCGGAAACAGACTTCAGGGTGAGTCACAACGAGGGAGAGGGTTCCATTCCCGGCGGAGCCTCCGGCCGCCGCCACGGAGTGGCGAGAAACAACAGATACAAATCAGCCGTTTCTAAACGTCTATTAGTCGTTAAAAATAAACTATATGGAGAAGTCTCTTGAACACAGTGACATTACATATTACTTCACTTTCCTCTGGATGTATAGGAGTCTATGATTCATGTGTTAAATCTGCATTCTCTCTCCTGACCACCAGGGGGCGACTCCTCTGGTTGTATAGAAGTCTATGATTCATGTGTTAAATCTGCATTCTCTCTCCTGACCACCAGGGGGCGACTCCTCTGGTTGTATAGAAGTCTATGATTCATGTGTTAAATCTGCATTCTCTCTCCTGACCACCAGGGGGCGACTCCTCTGGTTGTATAGAAGTCTATGCTTCATGTGTTAAAGCTTCATTCTCTCTCCTGGCCACCAGGGGCGCCTCCTCTGGTTGTATAGAAGTCTATGCTTCATGTGTTAAAGCTGCATTCTTTCTCCTGACCACCAGGGGGCGACTCCTCTGGTTGTATATAAGTCTATGCTTCATGAGTTAAAGTTGCATTCTCTCTCCTGACCACCAGGGGGCCCCTCTGGTTGTATAGAAGTCTATATAGTGACTACTTCTCTTGATGTATTCCCTCAGTAAACATTGTCAACATGAGTTTATGTCTCAGTCTCTAGTTTCTCGTCTTCTTCTATCCAGCATGATGTCATCATTTAGGACTTGATGGTCTGTAGAGTCAACAGAGTGAACAGTTGTGATGGTAAACGGGGTTTCCCTCCTCCCACGAAGGGGAAGTTGAGTGAAGGCGTCTCCGGGCCCAGGTGTGTGTTCCGCCTCTTCATCTCCGCCGTGTGACTGAAACAACCAGCAGACGACTTCGACGCCCGTGAGCGACTTGTTTGTCTTGTAAAGAAACCATCAGGAATATATATATATATTTATACGTTTTAAGTCTCATTAACTGTATTCTCCAGAAAGATGAGTCAAAGCCGACTGGGGCGACTCAAAGTGAAGCGCGGGGGTGTCCAGGTGCGTCATGACTGCGTGGACTTTCCCACCGACAGGAAGCGGTTGCTGGTCTGAACCCACCGAGGAGTTCCTCTTGAAGTACGCTAGAAGAATACTACATCATTTATACTTTCACTATGAATCACAACACATCTCTTCCCAGTTGTTTTCAGAATCGATTTAGCCTTTTCTTTTTTAAATTATTATTCAAATTTATATTTCATCTCAATGATTGTTTCTCATCCATATTTACACAATATTTTTTTTTCTTCTTTATATATACTCATATATATATATATATATATATTAGGGCTGTCAGCGTTAACGCGTTAATCTATGCGATTAATTTGGCCTCGATTAACGCACTAAAATATTTTAGCGCAATTAACGTAACTTTGTTTACTTCCGGTGTGCGTTGAAGTTTTTTCACTCCCCTGAGTGTCAAACCGCGGCAGTACGGTTTAACACTGTTTCCGTTTTTAAAACAATTATTTCTCCGCGAAAATAAGGAGCATAAATCAGTTTAACTCGTGGATGAATCAGTCGGGTTTCCTCCTGCTCTCCTTCCTCCCGTCTCCCCCTCTGACACACAGAGGAACGGAGGGGCGACGTGTCGGGGGACGCGGCGCGGAAAGAACTCGTCACACGAAACCTTCACCGTGATTGGTCAATCCGTTTGTCTGTCAACATTTTGCGAAAAAAACAACCAATGAACACTCAGTAAATCACAAAGGACCTCCCACCTCACAGGTAAGGTTTGTTGTGGCTGGATTTCTTCCTTTTTGGTCCATTCTAACTAATCTCTTAACCTGATGCATATAATCTTGTATCTCTCTCCTATCTGACTGCTGGTGAGACGCCACAGGATACTCACCCTCTGGACCTCAGTAATCACCCACAGGACACAGAGAGTTTGGATCAGAGTTCAATTCACGTAGATTTATTTGTAACCAACAGTTTCACAAATAAACCTGGTCTGGGTATTAAAGACAACGACCTCCCTCCACATCTGTCTTTCCCAACCCCCGAACAAACACACTGACATATTATTTATACATCAGCCTCAATGCAGGTGCCGCCTCCGTCCACTCCCTCATTACATATTAGTTCTCGTCACTCAGTGTGACCTCGGTGTGACCTCAGTGTGACCTCAGTGTGACCTCAGTCCCAGTCCAAGCCGGTTACTTTAAGGAATGTGAGGTTCTTGCTGACGTCTGCCCCCTCGTCTCTCTTATCGTTATTGTGTCTGAGCCTCCTGGTCCTCTCTGCAGTCTCCTCTCTACCGGTTCAGACTGGAGCAGCACAAGGCCGCTGGGTCTGTCTCTGTCTGGCGTTGTTGACCCTTGTCTGAGGGAGAGAGCTGTGTGTGCCCTCTTAATCATCTTTGTAGATGTCATTTAAGCCTAATATAACATAATGTAAAAGTTTAATACACCCTATGTATATATGTTGTGGAAACACATAATTTGAAACATTTTACCCACCACAGGCTCATTAGCAGCCTGTCAGTCAGAGAGCAGAGAACACGGCACCAGGACAACTGAGCCTCATTGAATAGAGCTGAGATTGTTCTGGAATGTTTGATGTAGAACACGGGGGTATGTGTCATATGCAAACGCCTTTAAAAGGTGAATTTACATTTGTTTGTAAAATGTATAAAATGAGCCCAGCCTCCAGAGGGTTAACGTGACATATGTGAATGTCAGTCAGTCACCAAGGCCACTGGTTCTGCTGTTCAGTGGTAAAGATGACAGGACCAATGGGGTCTCTATATACTTCTTCTTTTTTTACTAATCTGATGTTTCACTTTAGAAACAATTTATCATCCACGATATTAAATACCTCGCCGGCACTTTATAGGTAGGAGCCTCTTTGAAAACAGCTCTGTGTGAAGTTTGGTCTTTAAAAAGAAGAAAGAAAAATAACTTTTAATCGCGATTCATGAATTTCAAAATGTGCGATTAATTCGTTACTTTTTTTTAATCGATTGACAGCCTTAATATTTATATATTTGTATATTTGACGAAAATGTCCTTTTTCCACGAACATTTCTGCTAAAAACTAAAAGTGGTTTCTGAAAAGTTGATGTCAGAGCGGTGATGTCAGAGCTGTGATGTCAGAGCTGTGATGTCAGAGCTGTGACATCAACTTTTCATTCTGGAATAAAAGATGAAGGACAATTAAACCTTCAGAATATTGAGATGAAAAACAAACGATTGACTTCATGTGCGGCATGAACACACACACACATTATCGCATGAACACACACACTTCATGTGTGGCGTGAACACACAAACACACACTATGGCATGAACACACACACACTTCATGTGCGTCATGAACACACACACGGCGTCATAACATAACAGTAATAAAGGTGTAACTCTGGTTCTATGAGTAAAACCACCAGGTACTCAGAGCAGCTATACAAGGTAACAGAGAATACTCGTATAATAAAGAATACTTATATAATAAATAATATATAACAGGAGTGTTTTTTGAGTCGACTCACTTGGCGTCAACGATGTCGTGGAGGTTCTTCAGGAAGTCGGCGTCCAGGTGGTTGTGCTCGCCGGTCAGCGTGTGGAAGTAAACCATCACGTACTCCTTCACGGCGATGTGGTCCATGACGTGGATGAAGTACAGCAGCGCCTGCACACACACACACACACACGCGCACACACACACATACCAAACACACCTCAGATTGATTTGAACATGAGCCCAAATACTTTTATATTGAAATCCGCATTCCGTTACCTTTTCGATGTCGATGATGGTCACTGGGATGTTTCGTCCAACCAGAACCACCACGGTGCGGCCACACATGTCCACACCTGGACACACACACACAGTTGTGTGTTTTTTTTCCTCCAGCATTTGGACATTTTTCAGAGTATAATTAAAATGTGTTCAACGTCACCAGAGATTTAATGAATTTAATTAAAACCTGCAGCCAGTCGATAATTGATCGAGTTACTTAAATTAAACAGTTTTGATGATCATTAATCACCTAAATTATTTTCTGTTTTATATGATTCTCGATTGCATCATTTTATTACTTTTGGTTAAACAAAACTATATTTAATTATGTTAAAGATTAAAACAAAAAGTATATATAATTCTGTGTATATATATATATATATACGTACATATATTTAAATTTATATAGAAATGCAATAAATATATATATTTAAATAGAAATGTATATATATATATATAATCTTTAGATTGTTTTCATACATTTGGTTAAATTAGTTTTAGGCTATTTATTGTCTTTAATTTCCATTAAATATTATTGATATTCAAATTAAAACATTTTGGAATTTGATTTGCATATTTAGAGTTTAAATATGCAAATTATGCAGATTAGAGATTAAAGTTCTTATTTTTTTTCTGAGGGGATTTAGGATTGCTCAGAAAAACAGCCAAAACAAAAAGAATATTCTCCATGTTTTTAGAACTAAAATATTGTTTAAATTACTTTTGGTGAATTTAGGAGAAATCTGCAGAATAAAATGAGTAGTTCAATAAATCTCAAAATGTGAATTTTTAAATATTTCTTTAAAGTGAATAAAAACGGACCAAAACTCTAAATTGACAAAAGCATGAAACACATTTGTTTGCCTGTCGTGTCTTTTCTATGTATCCCACCTGAGGTCATGAGCAATCTGACCTTTAACCCTTACGACCACATCACTGGGAGCTGAGCTGTTGGACAACACTGCCCCCTGCTGGCCACGAGACCAAACTGCACCTCGCAACGGCTGCGATTCATTTAATGAAACAAAGAAAGTTTCTGGCTGCTTTCTCAGCGTTGTGTTCAAAGATGTGGGAAAAAGTAAGTTACCGATTGAAGTGTCACACACACACACACACACGCATTAAGGCCACACACACACACATTAACACCACACACACACTCACCAGTTTGATACAAGGCTTTCAGTGCAGCGACGTCCGACAGGTCCTCTGCTCTCGCCCGACACAGCCAGCGACCGTAACTGCAGGACACACACACACAATCAAATCTCTGAACCGTGTCAAATATATATGTATATTATTTATTATTGTATAAGTTGCCTGGGATGCTTCGAAACCTAAAAAGGTTGTCGATTTTGGACCCTTACTTCCTCTGGTGCTGTTTCAAGATGGCCGCCTCCGACATCTGCCCCTGCAGGATCTGTTTGCGCTGCTTGTCCACGTCGCCCTCCATGCGGGCGAAGGCGTGGTTGCCCACCTGGCCCAGGTCGGCCCTCAGGCTCTCCTCCTCAGAGTCATCTGCAGAGACCAACGGGAACTTTCATTGGCTTTTCAAAATAAATCCATGAAAACAGTAATAAAACAAAAGGGAAAGCTTCACTTTATTGCTCTTTATTGTCCAAATGTTGTCAAACTGAAAGTCGTCATCGGTCTGAATTCAGATTAAACTCAGTGTGTCTATAGATTATATAGATTGATTGATCTTGGACTAGAGGCAAACAAATATCAAAAAAATTAAATTAAGATACCTAGTCTTATAAAAGATTGCTGAAGCACATTAAGTGACTCCTCTAATGCCGGGTAAAAAATTAAATTATATATATATAGATATAAAAGAAGAATATATATATATAAACATTATATAAAATGATATAGATAAATATATAATTCTGATTTATTGCTGATTATGGCTTACAGCTTAAGAAAACTCAAATATCCTATCTCTAAATATTAGAATATCATGAAAAGTATACTAGTAGGGTATTAAACAAATTTTACTTGGTCTGAGGAAATATTAAAATTTTATGAGATAGGATTTTATTCTATAATCAGCAATATATAAAATGAAATATATTGCATTACAGAAAATAATATATATACAAAATTATATGTATCAGAAACAAAAGAATATATAAATATATATAAAATTATATATTTATAAAATGATGTATATATATAAAATCATATATAATTTAAAAAAAAATATATTAATATATTAAAAATGAAATTATATATATACATAAAAGATAGAAACAATATATGTATATATATATCTATATAAAAAAGAAAAGAATATATATATATATACTGTATATATATATACAGGACTGTCTCAGAAAATTAGAATATTGTGATGAAGTTCTTTATTTTCTGTAATGCAATTAAAAAAACAAAAATGTCATGCATTCTGGATTCATTACAAATCAACTGAAATATTGCAAGCCTTTTATTCTTTTAATATTGCTGATTATGGCTTACAGCTTAAGAAAACTCAAATATCCTATCTCTAAATATTAGAATATCATGAAAAAGTATACTAGTAGGGTATTAAACAAATCACTTGAATTGTCTAATTAACTCGAAACACCTGCAAGGGTTTCCTGAGCCTTGACAAACACTCAGCTGTTATAAATCTTT
Source organism: Pseudoliparis swirei (assembly GCF_029220125.1). Classification (NCBI taxonomy): domain Eukaryota; kingdom Metazoa; phylum Chordata; class Actinopteri; order Perciformes; family Liparidae; genus Pseudoliparis; species Pseudoliparis swirei. Next base: position 23,217,069 of record NC_079389.1, read on the forward strand.
TTTTTTACTTGGTCTGAGGAAATATTAAAATTTTATGAGATAGGATTTTAGAGTTTTCTTAAGCTGTAAGCCATAATCAGCAATATTAAAAGAATAAAAGGCTTGCAATATTTCAGTTGATTTGTAATGAATCCAGAATGCATGACATTTTTGTTTTTTTAATTGCATTACAGAAAATAAAGAACTTTATCACAATATTCTAATTTTCTGAGACAGTCCTGTATAAGAAGACAAAAATGTATATACATATATTAAGAATAAAATAATATACAATATATATAAAAATATATATGTATGAAATAGAAAAAAGTATATATATTTAAAAGAAAGAAAGAAAAGAATATCTATGTATAAAAGTACCTTCCAGGGTTCCTGGTTTCTCTGCGATGCGGATCTGCCTCTCGGGGACCACGGGTTCCCCCTCGGTGTTGCCGATGTCGGCCGGGATGAAGGGCAGAGAAACCTTCTCCTCTTCCTCAGAGCGAGGGAAGTACAGAGGGAGCAGCTTCCTGTACACGGACTGAACACACACCCACACACCCACACCCACAACTATGAATACATAAAAATAAAATATATAGAAACACAAATAAATATATAAATAAATAGAAATACACACAAACACATGTTGTGAGTAACATCATTAGCCAGAAATGATGAATAAATATAATACTAATAAAATCATCAACATCATTAAAAATAAATTTGAATTAAATATTATAAAAGATAATTAATGAAAAATTAAATATAGAGAAACACAAATAAATATAAAAATAACTAAATACAAATTAATTAATAAAAATAATTTAAATAAAAATAATACAGAATAGATAAATAGTTAAATGATAAAATACTGTAAAAAAATAAAAATAAATACAATAATCATGAATTCCTTTCATGAATACACTTTTTTCAGTTGTTCATACTGCGATTAATGTGACACACACCTCCTCTGAGTCCGACACGGCGAACACCACGGCCTCCAGGCTGTTGCCGTGACTCTCCAGGAACCTGCGCACCGTTCCTGAAAACAGAGAAACACACGCACACGCACAAATTAAGAATTTCCATGGACTGCAAAAACAGAACGTTTTTCTACAGCACAAGTTTTTGAACGAATAAAAAGCTTTGTGTGTGTGTGTGTCTCACTGAAAGCGATGTGTGTGGCGTCCTCCAGTGGGTAACCTCTCTTGGCCGTGCTCACCACACAGAGGCCGACGGACGCCATCGACTGTTCTCTGAGGAGACAAGAAGAACCACAACGTTCACACCAAACTATGCACGACCCGACCCCCCCCCCCCCTCCTGGGGGTCCTTACGCGGCCAGCTGCATGGTGTTGCGGTAGCAGCTGAACAGCGAGCTCTCGGCCGCCGTGCGGTACTTGGCTTTGTACTTGGGCCCCACGGTGTGGATGATGAACCGAGCCGCCAGGCTGAAGCCTTTGGTGAGCTTCGCCTCGCCGGTCCGGCATCCTGCACACAGGGAATGCACGTTATTATATATATATATTTTTATTGTTGTTGTTATTATAATTATTTCAACAACATTATTGCATATAAGATGTATTATTATTACTATTATATTAACATTACATATATGTTATTATTATTGTTGTTATTATTTCAACAACATGTAATAAAGAAAAAAAACATTTACAGGAAACATATCGAAATACAATTAACAAACTAGATGCATAAATAAAGTAAATGCGTAAAATATGTTCTTAATGTTCATTATTATTGTTGTACCTTTAAGTTTGACCAGCTCGTCCTTCAGCTCCGGCCCCGCCAGCCGGTGCACGCTGTCCGACACGAGGTTCTTATCGCCCAGAGACTCGTTGCTGGTGTTCACGATGGCGGTGCAGTTCAGCAGGGCCACGTCATCGCAGCTGGTGAGAGATGGGGGGGGGGGGGGGAATTAGAATTGTTTTATTCATACAAAGCATCACTTTAATTAAAGAAAATGTATTATAGAATAATTTTTTATAATCGTTTTATTTGTGCAAAGCATTACATTTAAATAATTAAATTATTTTAGAAAAAAGCATATTTATTTTTTTATGCAAAGCATCAGTTTTAATTATTTAAATGTATTTTATTTGAGAAAAAAAACACATTATAATTGTTTCTTTCATGCAAAGCATCACTTTTAAATAATGATTATAATTTTATTTTAGATTAAAAAAACATTTTTACAATATTTTAATTTATGCAAAGCATCTTTTACATTTTTTAAAATGTATTTTGCTTTAGAAAATAAACTTTTTATAATTGTTTTATTTGTGCAAAGCATCTATTTTAATTAATGAAAAAATATTTTAGAATTTTTTATAATAGTTTAATTTATACAAAGCATTACTTTTAATTAATGAAATTATTTTATTGTTGAAAGAAAAGTGTTATATTCTAATGTCAACTTCCAGCTGGGTGACGGCACACAGACATCGAGCCAAAGTTAAGAAGCTTCATTAACTACTAAAGAACTATGAGGAAGTTATGTATTCAGTCACAAGTTCAGCAGCCAATAGGAAGAGGCTCCGCCCCTCTATCTCTCAACGAGTAACAGTGAGGAATAGGGATGGGCATCGAGAACCGGTTCTGTTTTAGAACCGGTTCCCAGTGAACCGATTGTTTGGGATCGTCAGCCACATTCCTTAACGGTTCTGCTAACGGTTCTCTGTGGCATTGCGCATGCGCGAACTTTTTTTGTATCTTCTTCAGACTGCAGCAAACATGGCAACTAGGCAGAAGCGTTCTAAAGTTTGGCTCTATTTCACACGACAAAATGACAACTACGCCACTTGTAACGTGTGTAAAAAGTCTATTTGAAGAATATGAAGAAGCATTTGAACACAGCGTGGAATTAAATGACAGGAATGTCATGTGTTCGATGCAGCAGCTCAGCTAACGCCGGCTTCATCTCTTTCTGTCCAAGGTAAACTCCTCAGAAGTGATCACAACCACTCACTGTGTGAAGCCATTTGCCTTTATTGTGTGGAGTCGATCAAGTTATCTTCTGTCCTTCGTTTGAAGCATACATTTGAGCTCCGGCATTGGTCTCCCATTATTGATCACTTGATTGATTGAAAGTCCAGTTTTGAGAAATGTTTGATCGTAACGGTGTTAATGATCGGAGGGCGTGTGTTATCAGCAAACGTTCGCGTTGTCGTGTTAACCCATTATTAAACTGAGCATATCGATTTTTAACCCATTATTAAACTGAGCATATAGCTACGCTAGCTTAGCTCCAGAATCTTCCATTGTCAGCCCCCTACATTGAGGCAGCGGTCGTGTTCGCCTCCCCTCTTAATGTGGCTTTATGTCAGCTCAGCAAATTCAGCGATTTTGTTAGTGCCATTTGTTTCATTGTGTAAACCAGCTTTCACTATATAAATAATCTCCATTGCCATCCCATTTAGCTGATGAGGTTCAGAGTCAGACCGGTTCAGAGGCTGGTCGTCTGTCTGGGTCTCAGGCTACAGCACGTCTTGTCCACCTCCTCATATCTTTGTGTTCAGGCATCCTCCACCCCATCTGAGAGAGTGTTCTCCACGGCTGGAGACACAATACGTCCTGAGAGATCGCGTATCCTCCCGGAGAAAGCAGACATGCTTATTTTTCTGCACAAGAATTGTTGATGATCCATACAATTGATGGTTGCACACTTGGTATTTGCCACAGCTAGTTTCATTTTTGGCAGCTCAGTTCACATACCCTTTAAAAAAAGGAAGGAGCACTGTAATTTCTAGGAACATGTTTAAATTAAACAATACATTTTATTTAAGTTATGTAAGTTTTATTTTAAGTTCAAGAGGAATATGTATAAATGTACACACACACACACACACACACAGAGAGAGAGAGAGAGAGAGAGAGCGAGAGAGAGAGAGAGAGAGAGAGAACCAGGACTAGACTGTTTGAAGCTGCTGGCTAAGGACAAGCGGATCCATGACAGTCAGATTCATGTCATAAAGCAGAAACAGAGTAGCCCCACCTCACCCAGTGTCCCATAGCACATCCCTCCCCGAGCCTCCCCTCTCACCCAGTGTCCCCATAGCACACCCCCGGAGCCTCCCTCTCACCCAGTGTCCCCATAGCACATCCCCGGCCCCTCTCACCCAGTGTCCCCATAGCACATCCTCCCTCAGGGCCTCCCCTCTCACCCAGTGTCCCCATAGCATCCATCCCACGCTGGGCCTCCCTCACCCAGTGTCCCCATAGCACATCCCCCGAGCCTCCCCTCTCACCCAGTGTCCCCATAGCACATCCCTCCCTCAGGGCCTCCCCTCTCACCCAGTGTCCCCATAGCACATCCCCCGGAGCCTCCCCTCTCACCCAGTGTCCCCCATAGCACATCCCCCCCCCCCCTGGGCCTCCCCCCCTCACCCAGTCCCTCCCAGAGCTCCATAGAGACTGTGTCTGTCCCACGGCCACTTAAACTTAAATTAATTCTATCAAAAGAAAGCAGAAGAGGAGTCGTACACAATAACCTTATACAAGTTAACACCATTATTTCAGCAGTGCAACAAAACAGGATTATTAAATGTGGTCTCCTAAATATTAGATCTCTGTCATCTAAAGCTGTGTTACTGAATGATTTAATATCAGATAATCACATTGATTTATGTTGTCTAACTGAAACCTGGCTGAGCCATGAAGAATATGTCTGCCTGAATGAATCGACTCCTCCAAGTCATATTAATACTCACATTCCTCGAGGCACCGGTCGAGGAGGTGGAGTAGCAGCCATCTTTGAATCGAGCCTATTAATTAATCCTCAACCAAAATTACACTACACCTCATTTGAAAGCCTTGTTCTTAGTCTTTCACATCCAACCTGGAAAACACTACAGCCAATTCTATTTGTGATTCTGTACCGGCCACCAGGTCCATATTCAGAGTTTATATCTGAATTCTCAGAATTTATATCAAGTTTGGTTCTTAAAACTGATAGTTATTATTGTAGGAGATTTTAATATCCATGTGGATGTTGATAATGATTGCCTAGGTGCTGCATTCATCTCATTGTTGGACTCGATTGGCTTCTGTCAGAGAGTACAGAAACCCACTCACAGCTTTGGCCACACGCTTGATCTTGTTCTTACTTATGGCGTTGACATTGAGCATTTGAAGGTCTTCCCAAAGAATCCTCTTCTGTCAGACCACAACCTCATAACTTTTGAATTTATACTACCGGAGTGTACTCCGTTAGTCAAAAGTTTCTACACCAGATGTCTAACTGACAGTGCTGTAGCTAAATTTAAAGTAGCGATTCCTTCTGTATTTGATTCGATACCACGTCTCAATATAACAGAGGACTCCTGGTCTAACTTTAGTCCGTCCCAGATTGATCATCTTGTTGACAGTGCCACAGGCTCTCTGAGAATGACACTGGACTCGATAGCCCCTCTGAAGAAGAAGACAGTGAGGAAGAGGAGGTTTGCTCCCTGGTATAACCCTCAGACCTGCAAACTGAAGCAAACGTCACGAAAGCTTGAACGCATATGGCGTTCAACTAATCTGGAAGAATCCCGCTTTAGTTTGGCGAGATAGTCTTAAAACATATAAGAAGGCCCTCCGTAATGCCAGAGCAGCCTATTACTCATCAGTAATAGAGAAAAATAAGAACAACCCCAGGTTTCTCTTCAGCACTGTAGCCAGGCTGACAGAGAGTCACAGCTCTGTGGAGCCGAGCATTCCTATAGACCTTAGTGGTAATGACTTTATGAACTTCTTTAATGAAAAGATTTTAACTATTAGGGACAAGATTAATATTCTCTTGCCCTTAACCAGTGCCAATCTGTCCTCAAGTGAAATGGCCTTGGAAACCGCTGTATGCCCTGGTGTATATTTGGAGGGCTTTTCTCCCATCAACCGTGACCAATTATCTTCAACGGTTTCTACTTCGAACACGTCTACCTGTCTCTTGGACCCCATCCCGACGAGGCTGCTTAAAGACGTTTTGCCTTTAATTGGCGGCTCTCTGTTAGATATTATCAATGTGTCTCTGCTAACAGGCCACGTACCACACTCCTTCAAAGTGGCTGTTATTAAACCTCTCCTGAAGAAGCCCACTCTGGATCCAGAGGTGTTGGCTAACTACAGACCGATCTCTAACCTCCCCTTCCTCTCCAAGATCCTTGAGAGAGTGGTCGCAAATCAGTTGTGCGACTTTCTACATCATAATAGTTTATTTGAGAAATTTCAATCAGGATTTAGAAAACACCACAGCACCGAGACAGCACTGGTGAAAATTACAAATGACCTCTTAATGGCAGCAGATAAAGGACTCCTCTCTGTACTGGTCTTGTTAGACCTTAGTGCTGCATTCGACACCATTGACCATGACATCCTGTTACAGAGACTGGAGCAGTCGATTGGCATTTCAGGCACGGCACTAAATTGGTTTAAATCCTATTTATCAGATCGATCTCAGTTTGTATTTGTAAACGATGACGCCTCGATAACCACCAACGTTAATCACGGAGTTCCACAAGGTTCTGTGCTTGGACCAATTTTATTTACCTTATACATGCTTCCTTTGGGCAATATTATCAGGAAACACTCCATAAACTTTCATTGCTATGCAGATGATACTCAACTATCTATCGATAAAACCAGAGGAAACCAACCAAGTAAATTCAAGCATGTCTTAAAGACATAAAAACATGGATGACCTGCAACTTCTTGATGTTAAACTCAGACAAAACCGAAGTAATTTTAATCGGCCCTGAGCACCTCAGAGATCAATTATCTGGTGATGTGGATTCTGTAGACGGCATTGCCCTAGCATCCAACACCACTGTAAAGAATCTTGGCGTTATCTTTGATCGGGACTTGTCCTTTAACTCCCACGTAAAGCAAATCTCAAGGACTGCATTCTTTCATCTACGTAATATTTCAAAAATCAGGCACATCTTGTCTCAAAAAAGATGCAGAAGAACTGGCTCACGCGTTCATTACTTCTAGACTGGATTACTGCAACTCCTTATTATCAGGCTGCTCTAATAAGTCTCTTAGGTCCCTCCAGTTGATCCAGAATGCTGCAGCTCGTGTTCTCACTAAAACTAAGAAAAGAGATCACATCACTCCTGCACTAGCTGCTCTGCACTGGCTACCCATAAAATCAAGAATCACTTTTAAAATTCTTCTCTTAACGTACAAAGCCTTGATTGGTGATGCACCATCATATTTTAAGGAGCTTGTAGTACCATATTGCCCCACTAGAGAGCTACGCTCACTAAATGCGGGACTACTTGTAGTTCCTAGAGCAGGGGTGCTCAATACGTCGATCGCGATCGACCGGTCGATCGCGGAGACCTACCAGTCGATCGCGGAGACCTACCAGTCGATCGCATGAAAAAAAAAAATTGACGTCAGGCGCTGGTTGTCGGCCGTCGGCTCGCTGGTCTGGGATCAGCTCCCGGGGTTGCTGAATCCAAGATGGCGCGACGCATGTGTGAACGTAACCTCTACGTGCGACGTAGAGGTTACGTTCACACATGCTCCCGTAGAGTCTACTCTACGAAGTCAACACGTCTTGTTTATTTAATGGATGATAGGCTGACGGTCAGCCCACCGCGCATGCGCAAACAACGGCGCTAAGTGCAGCAGCAAAACGAACAAGCTAGTCGGCGAGTTACCTTCAATTTTAAGCCCTCGCTTTTTTTTAAAGTAAAGAAAGCTTATGGTCATCAAAAATGAGCGAGGGAGCTGAATCAAGTAGTAAGAAGACAAAAACGTATCACTTTCACACGGAATGGGAGGTGGACTTTTTTTTCACGATGTCATTTTCAAAGTGCGTTTGCCTCATCTGCCGGGCTACCGTCGCAATACCAAAGAAGGGACATTTGGAGAGGCATTTTCGGACTGTTCATAGAAAATACGACACCGACTTCCCGCTGAAAAGCGATCTTAGAAAGAAAAAGTTGAAGGAACTAAAATCCCAGTTGTCCGGTCAGCAGTCATTGTTCACGCACCATCATTCAAAAGCGAAAGCCGCCACCGAAGCATCGTTCCGGGTGAGTCACGTCATCGTTAAAAACAAGAAGTCCTTCCAAGACGGAGAGATGGTAAAAGAGGCATTCGTTGAAGCAGCTGACTCATTGTTCCAAGACTTTAAAAATAAGGCAGAAATAGCATCTTCAATCAAAGCTCTGCAGCCGTCAAGAAGTACAGTTACACGGCGCTGTGAAACCATGGCTGAGGATGTCACCCAGCAAATGTGGAAGGACATCGGAGATTGTGAGTGTTTCTCACTGCAGTTGGACGAATCTACGGACGTGAGTGACACTGCCCAGGTGTGCATTTTCATTCGTATGGTGTTTCGTGATATCACTGCAAAAGAGGAGCTATTAACAGTACTTCCCATGAAAGAACATACACGAGGAGAGGACATGTTTCAGTCGTTTAAAAGCTTTATTGAGAAAACTCAGCTCCCAGTGTACAAATTGGTGTCTATCACCACAGATGGAGCACCCGCAATGGTTGGCCGCGTGAATGGCTTTATTGCCAAGTGCAGGCAGGACGATGCTTTCCCAGACTTCTTGAATTACCATTGCATAATCCACCAACAAGCGTTATGCGCTAAAATGCTCAACATGAAAGAGATCATGGATGTGGCAATGAAGATCGCCTGTTCTATTCGAGCCAGATCTCTTCAAAGACGGTTATTCCGTGCACATCTGGAGAAGGCTGACTGTGACCACTCTGAGTTGTTGCTACATACTGACGTGAGATGGCTTAGTCGGGGGAAATTCCTGCAAAGATTTCGAGAGCTCTGTCCGGAGATTAAGGAGTTTTTCCGTGTAGCTGGACATGCAGAATACGAGCAACTAAATGATGGTCAGTGGCTGTTAGACTTGGCATTTGTAACCGATCTGACAAACATGTTGAGTGACCTTAATCTAGAGCTGCAAGGAAAAGACAAAACAGTGATCAATATGATCAGCTCAGTTAATGCTTTCAAACGAAAGATGAAACATATCTCCTCAAAGCTGCAGCGCCATGATTTGGCAAATTTCCGGAACCTGGAGTCAGAGCTGGTGATGCAAGGGAAGCCCTGTGTGCAGCTTGACAGTGCACACTACACAGAGCAGATTGACAATTGTCTGTCAGAGTTTGACAGACGCTTTCAAGACTTTTCTTTGCTCGAGCCAGTCGCTACATTCATGTGCTATCCTGTTCAGGAAGATGCTGATGTTGATTCACTCGCATCAAAAATTGCAACACTGTTTCACCTGAACTCTTCTAGAGTGGAAGATGAGATTTTGACTCTACAAGACGACATTGAGCTTAAGTCCAGAGCTCATGGACAGTTCTGGAACTTACTGACAGAGATAAAGTACCCCAACATGAGGAAATGTGCTCCCTCCTTGACTGCTTTATCCGGCTCCACTTATTTATGCGAGTCAGCCTTTTCCCACATGAAGATGATTAAATCCAAGTACCGTTCCACCATGACTGATGAACATTTGGAAGTGTGCTTGAGGCTGGCTGTCAGCAGCTACTGTCCGGACTATGCATCCCTGGCTGATTCAATTCAGTGCCAGTCATCAAAGTAAACGTGGGTAATTACAAAAAATGTTCATAGTTAATTATGTTGTGTTGTGTAATATTGGCTCATGCGGTTATGCAAGGTATATCAACATTCATTGTACATTATAGTCCTCAATATATTTGAAAATAAATACATGTTCCACATTTTTGTCGTGGGTAGATCATTTTGACTTGGTCATTTCTATGCTTAAAAAGTGTGAGCACTACTTCTCGGCTCCCCTGCTCGCGTGCTGCAGAGCTCCGGTTTAAAAAAAAAAAAACCCCCCCCCCCCCCCGGTCGATCGCCTTGACTTGACCACATAATAAGTAGCTCGCAAGCTGAAAAAGTGTGAGCACCCCTGTCCTAGAGTCTTAAAAAGTAGAATGGGAGCCAGAGCCTTTAGTTATCAAGCTCCTCTTTTATGGAACCAGCTTCCAATTTCAGTCCGGGAGGCAGACACAGTCACCTCGTTTAAGAGTAGACTTAAGACCTTCCTCTTTGACAGAGCTTATAGTTAGGGCTGAATCAGGTTCACCTGGTCCAGCCCCTTGATATGCTGCTATAGGCTTATAGCTGCCGGGGGACGTTTAGGATGCACTGAGCTCCTCTCTCCTCTTTTCTCTCCTTAAGGATGAATTTTCATCTCTCAATCACACGTTACTAACTCTGCTTTCTCCCGGAGTCCTTTTGACTTCACGTCTCATGGGGTCATCGGACCCTATGAGACGGCATAGATCCTATCTGCCTGATGGATCATCGAGGTCTGGGTCGTGGAATTCCTGCTCCTGACTACGCCACTGTCCTGTTGAGACTCCGCCCACTCCTCCTCCCCACCGCCATCTGCCTGATGGATCGTGGAGGTCTCCATCGTGGAATATGCCTACTATGAACTATTCATCCACTGTCACATTCATTGAATGTATTTAAACTCTAAATCTGTCCTTCTGTACACATTACATCTATTGCATCTGTCCATCCTGGAGAGGGATCCTCCTCTGTTGCTCTCCTCCAGGTTTCTTCCCTTTTTTTCCCCCTGAAGGGTTATTTGGGAGTTTTTCCTGGTCCGATGTGAGGTTTTGGGGCAGGGATGTCTATGTGTACAGATTGTAAAGCACTCCGAGACAAATTTGTAATTTGTGAAATTGGGCTATACAAATAAACTGAATTGAATTGAATTGAGGTCTACAGAGGACCAGGACTAGACATGAGGAAACAGAGGGGCTCACAACAGGATGATCTTGCGGTTGATGTCTGGTCTGAAGGGGAATGGCGAGGGGAAGTCCTGCAGGCTGTCTCCCGGGCCCAGCGGGTCCAGCGGGTCCAGCGGCACCCCCTCCCCCAGCTGCTGCTGCCACGTGGGGAGAGTCTGGATGTCCACGAACTGGCAGCGAGCGCCCAGAGGGTCCATCCCGCCTGCCCGGCTCTAGAGGGTCCGACCTGGACCTGCAGGCAGGGCAGAGAGACCCAGGTTACACCGTGATGGAGGTTCTGAATGACCCGGTTCACCTCATTGTGCTTATTAAAAGTTAAATAATCTTTAAAAGCTCTTTTAATTATATATCTGATGGTCGTGAACCTGAAACTTGTTCTAGTGTGGATGTAACTTTATAAGTTGATTGTCATTATAGATAAATAAACCTACAGATTGTTATTATTATTTAATTTCTTGACTAACAATCATATCAGAAAGCACGCGTTACATTTTTTAAAATATGTTACATTTTAATAATACATGTTATTAAAATAAAATGGATATTTTAAAATATTTTTTATTGGCATGATAAATGAAAAGAAATAAGAAATAAATGATTCAGTAGAACCCTCGTAGTGACGGTTGGTCTTCACACAATTGTTTAATTTAAAATATGATTTCATGTTAATTTATCAAACCAAAAGATATGAGGTCTTTCCAGCTCTTTGTTGCTTTAATTATTTCTTTTTAAACATTAAATTGTTCATTTGTAGCTTTACAAAAGTCTTTTCAGCTCGTTCTGGCTTTTATAATAATAAATATAATATAATCCTAAATTAAATTGTTTGTAATGTATGAAAGAAATTAGATAATTTGCCACTATTTTCTCTGTTCTATCTTTATAAATACAGGGAAATTCAATGAAAACAAAACAATTTAGATCGTTTTACAAAAATGTGATTATTTGCTGCTAAACTGATTACATTGAGCCTGATATATATTAAAGGGAATGTATATATATATATATATATACACAAGTATAAATATACATACAAATATACATGTATATAACTATATATACAAATAAATATATGTATAAATATATATATAAATATATATACAAATATATCTATATAAATATATATATGTATAAATAGACAAACACATTTATATATATATATATATATGTATGCATATATATACACAAATATAAATATACAAATATACATGTATATAAATATATATATATACAAATAAATATAAGTATGTATAAATAGATAATCATATATATATATATATATATATATATTATGTATTCCCCACTGTGCAGCTGCATATCATTAAATAAAATCAAAACACAGCTAAATAACGACTAAAGCAGTAATAATAATTAAAATAAAGACTTCGTGACCCGGACTGAGCTCCTCCGTCTTCACAGACACACTCTCGTCACTCCCGGGTCACAACACTCGTTTTGTCCCGTTTAAAGCGACATTTTGACCCTTTCTTTATCGCACAATCAGAAGTAAACTGTCACCCACCTCTCCTGCTGCGCTTCCTGCAGACAAATAGAGACAATAAGATGAAGAACAGACAATGACACGACGCCGCGTGGACTCAGGAGACGACCCCGTGGTCCCGGGAGCTCATCGTACCGAGCGAAGGGGTCTCAACACGGCCGAAATGTAGTTTAAAAGAGCCAATTAGTCGAGTTTAGACGTCTAGCCAGTAAGCTAGAGGGGCTTCCTGCTGCAGCGTCAAGCTGGCGGAGGAACCGACGCGACTTCCGGTTAGGGATTTCAGAATAAAAGTTGAAAAGCAGATAGATAGATAGATATCAGTATGCATTTTATATACACTTAGATGCACTGTATACGCTTTCATTTTTATTTAATTTTTACATTTTTAAAATTATTTTAATTCTCAAATGTAATACGTCCTGCCCTGCTATTGTATTCGTATTTTATTGTCTATGTTTAAACATGTTTGCTGCTGCTTCAAATAAATGTCCCACTGGGGATGAATAAAGTACATGTCATATATCTTATCTTAGATAAATGAATAACTATATATATATATATATAAATAAATAAATAAATAGATATAGATATAAAGATAGGTAAAGTAAAATTAAATAAAAAATGTAAAATTATATATATATATATACTAAATTGATATTCAATTAACTAACTGAACAATAGTGCAAGTATTTATACATACTAAGTAAAAATCACTGAAAAAAATACAGCAGAGAAAATAGAGTATGTAGGCCTGTAAACAGGTGGTGTGTGCAAGAGGAAATATATCATATGAATGACTTCAAATGAGCTCAAAATTAGAGAGATTTAAAAAATGTCTTCACAAACCTGCTTTAATGAACAGACACAAGAACAAAAAAACATCAATTTTTACGCACCAAAAACATCAAAAGAAAACTCCTTGTAAAAACTTACTTGGCAAAAAATCTGGTTCCGATAGTTTTCATTTTGTAGGAACACATACAGGCAAACTTCCGGTATTGGTCCTGCTGTTTCTATTCCACTTGACGCATCTTTTCCCTCAGTTTCTAATCAGCTGACTAATAAGCTAAAAGCACTTCCGCTTTGGTTGTTCAGATTCCTTTCAGACAAAAGCAACGGAGAGAAAACGATCAAGCAAAGAAAAGCACATATATACAACATTACCTGAATATTGCTTCTGTGACGTGTTCTTTCTTTAAATATGACTTTGATTTACTTTAATAATTGACAAAACAGACAATTGATCTATTGGAGGAAAAATAATCAGCAGATAATTCCACATTAAAAAATATATGAAATATAAATGAGCTCGAGCTCAACCAACAACAACAGCACATTTATGCTTTTAAACTAATGCATTTGTAATAATAACTTGATTATGTAATACATATAATAATATAACAGTCACAGGGGACATTGTAATACGTTATGCTGCATGACTGTCCTGTAAGAGTATTTTTACAGTGTAGTTTTAGTACTTTTACGTAAATTACCGACCGTTGGTATCGATGAACCTGTGATCGACTCGTTCAGTCTGAATCCGCAGGAAACACAAGTGGAGCTCGCGACCGCGTTTCTGAGGTAAGAAGAGCAAATAACCGACTATTAAACTACGTTACGCTAAAGAAAGACACGCTAAACTCTACGTTAAATATATATAATACACATGCGGACTTAAAACTACGTTGTTCGGGACTTTAAGGGCTACGTTTACGTAAGAACTTCACCACGTGGATTCGGGAAGCAGCGGCGTGTCACTAGATTCGTTGCGCGGCGTTGGGCGGGCGGGCGGGGTTTGACGCGTACGGACTTGATAGATCGATGAGATCTCGTAACCCCGCCCACGCGTGCTGGAAAGTGTAACAAAACAAACAATGTTCTGACTAAATAGACTAGCATGCTGTACGTAGCTAGAAATAGCATAAAAGTCAACATTTAAGGTCGATTATCGATCATTTAAAAGCAGAATAAACGAGTATGAGTCCAGAAACACGGTTTTACACATGAAATTATGATATTAAAGGCTCTCTTAAGCAAAAGTAGTAATGTAGTGTAGAAATACTCTGTTATAAGTCAAAGTACTGCAGTAGTTGGAGCTAAATTGTTAATAATAAACATAATTCAACTAACTGTAGGTATCTAAGCTGTCAGATAGTGGTGTAGGAGTACATCATAATTGTAGTAAGAATGAAATGTGCTTTACACATTAATAATTTCACATGTCAGTAACATAGTTAACATTATGTTATTGTGTCTTATTACATAATAATGTACATTTGATCAGTTAACTTAAAAACTAAAAGAATAGTTACAGTGCATTAAAAAATATGAAAGTATGAATATAAAAACACATCTGTAATGACTGTAATTTGGACAATAGTATGTGGTATATTATAATAATAGTATGTGGTATATTATAATAATAGTATGTGGTATATTATAATAATAGTATATTATAATAATAGTATGTGGTATGTTATAATAATAGTATGTGGTATATTATAATAATAGTATATAATAATAGTATGTGGTATATTATAATAATAGTATGTGGTATATTATAATAATAGTATGTGGTATAGTATAATAATAGTATATTATAATAATAGTATGTGGTATATTATAATAATAGTATATTATAATAATAGTATGTGGTATGTTATAATAATAGTATGTGGTATATTATAATAATAGTATATTATAATAGTATGTGGTATATAATAATAATAGTATATTATAATAATAGTATGTGGTATAGTATAATAATAGTATGTGGTATATTATAATAATAGTATATTATAATAATAGTATGTGGTATAGTATAATAATAGTATATTATAATAATAGTATGTGGTATCGTATAATAATAGTATGTGGTATAGTATAATAATAGTATATTATAATAATAGTATATTATAAAATAGTATATTATAATAATAGTATGTGGTATAGTATAATAATAGTATAATATAATAATAGTATGTGGTATATTATAATAATAGTATGGTATATTATAATAATAGTATGTGGTATAGTATAATAATAATATGTGGTATATTATAATAATAGTATGTGGTATATTATAATAATAGTATGTGGTATAGTATAATAATAGTATGTGGTATAGTATAATAATAGTATATTATAATAATAGTATGTGGTATAGTATAATAATAGTATAATATAATAATAGTATGTGGTATATTATAATAATAGTATGTGGTATATTATAATAATAGTATGTGGTATATTATAATAATAGTATGTGGTATATTATAATAATAGTATGTGGTATAGTATAATAATAGTATAATATAATAATAGTATGTGGTATATTATAATAATAGTATGATATAATAATAGTATGTGGTATATTATAATAATAGTATAATATAATTATAGTATGTGGTGAATTCCTCTTGATTTCGGAGCTCTTCGGCGATGATGTCATCGATAACTTCTCGATAACCTCTGACCTCCACCGATAGAAGCAAGTTGACTAAATGGCGACTAACCCTGAGTGACCCTCCCTCAGGACCCTTCCCCGCCATGGGGCTGACTAAGCAGTACCTGCGCTACGCCGCCAGCGCCGTGTTCGGCGTGATCGGCGGCCAGAAGGCCAACATAGCGTACGTCACGCTGCGCGGCGGAGAGCGCGGGCGCCACGTCGCCGTGGCCGCGTGCGAACACGTGTTCATCTGGGACGTCCGCAAGGGAGAGAAGGTCAGACTCCTCCTTTCTTTTTTGGTTTCTCTCTCCCCCTCTCTCCCTCTCTAACTCCCTCTCTCCAACTCATCCCCTGATGTCTCTCTCGCCCTCTCTCTCTTTTTCTCCTAATGTCTCTCTCTCCCCCCTTGTCCCTCCCCCTCTCTCTTTCCCCTAATGTCTCTAATTCTCCCCCCTCTCTCTCTCCCGCCTTGCTCCCCCTCTCTCTCTTTCCCCTAACTCATCCTCTCTCCCTCTCTCCAACTCATCCCCTCTCTCTCTCCCCTAATCTCTCACTCTCTCTCCTAATGTCTCTCGATCCCCCTCCTCTCCCCCCTCGCCTCCCCTCTCTCTCCCTCTGCAACTCAACCCCTCTGTCCCCCCCCCTCTCTTTCTCTCTCCCCTAATGTCTCTCCATCTCTTCAACTCATCCCCTCTCTCTCTCCTATTGTCTCTCTCCCCTAATGTCTCCCCCCCCCTCTCCCTCTCTCTAACTCTCCGTCTCTCTCTCTCTAACTCATCCTCTGTGTCTCTCTCCCTCCACCAGGTCATGATCCTGCCGGGCCAGAAGCACGAGGTCACCTTCATCTGCCCGTCGCCGGACGGCGTCCACGTCGCCGTGGGTTACGAGGACGGCGCCGTGCGCGTGTTCAGCGTGCTGAGCGGCGAGAGCGCCGTGTCCTTCAACGGCCACAAGTCGGCCGTCAGCGCCATGCGCTACGACGCCCTGGGCGCTCGGCTCGCCACCGGCTCCAGGGTGAGGGACATTAAACTATTAGCATTAGTTATTATTATTATTAATAATAATAATAACCTTTGTTCCCTCCAGGACACGGACGTGATCGTGTGGGACATCATCAACGAGTCGGGTCTCTACCGGCTCCGAGGACACAAGGACGTCATCACCCAGGCTCTGTTCCTCAAGGACAGGAACCTGCTGGTCACCAGGTGACTACCAAAATAAAATAATATTATATAAAGCAAAATAATATAGAATAAGGCAAAGTAATATAAAATAAAGAAAAATAATATAAAATAAAGAAAAAATAAAACTAAATTTTTTTTAAATAGAGAAAAATATAAAATAAAGCTAAAATGAAGAAAAAATAATAGAAAATAATTCGAGAAATAGTACGAAAAAAAAGAATTAAAGCTAAATATATCATGAAACAATTAGGTACGATAGAAAAGAACAAATTCACTCATTTAAAAGTTAGATATACGATAGAATTGAACAAATTAAAAAATACGATACAATAGAACGAAGTAAATAATGAAAAAAATGGATGAGATAGAATTGAACAAAAATGTATAAAAAAACAATGAGATACGATAGAATATGACAATTTTTTTAATACAACAATTAGATACAATAAGAAAAGGACAACATAGAATAAAGCAAAAATAATATAAAATATAACTTTATTAATCCCCGAGGAAATTTGAGAGTTTTATCTAAAAAACAGTTTAAAAAAGCTAAGACGACACTATAGAAGAATATATACGAATTTAAACATATATATATATATATATTTATTATTATTATTATTATTTATTAACATATATATTTATAAAACAATAGAAATGACCCTTCTGGGCTCCACGCTGTTTAAACGTTGTGTTCTTGTGCCGCTCAGCTCCAAGGACAGCTTCGTGAAGTGGTGGGACCTGGACACGCAGCACTGCTTCAAGACCATGGTGGGCCACCGCAGCGAGGTGAGGGCCGCCCTGGCTTTTTAATATTTCGTCCAATCAGAGCTCCCTTGGATGAAGTCATGTGACATGTGTGTGTGTGTGTAGGTGTGGGGCATGGTGCTGCTGAACCAGGAGAACAGGCTGCTGACGGGCTCTGCAGACAGTGAGCTCAGAGCCTGGGACATCACCTACCTGCAGGAGGTGAGGAAGAGAAGAATATCCTTATATATATATATGTTTATTATATATATATATATATATATATAAAATATGTATATATTTATCTATATTTATATTAGGGCTGTCAGCGTTAACGCGTTAATCTATGCGATTAATTTGGCCGCGATTAACGCACTAAAATATTTTAACGCAACTTTGTTTACTTCCGGTGTCGTTGAAGTTGTTTCACTCCTGTGAGTGTCAAGCCGCGGCAGTCCGCCTCCTTCCTCCCGTCTGCTCCTCCATATTCACAGAGAAGCAGAGGGCGACGTGTCGGTGACGCGGGGCGGAAGGTAAAGGGGACTTTTTGTTGCTCCGCCCGATGCGCGCGCAGACACGCCGACATGGAGCTCTGCGGCGCGCGGGACGGAGAGCCGAGAAGAGTGACCGACACGTGGAGACAGAATGACATGCTGCTGTAGAGACGACCAACAACAGACGTTTAGTTTAATAAAAGAACAAAGACGTCTTTAAGAAAATAACCTTACATTACTTCTGCTGTAATCTGGCGCTATAGAGAACATGACAGGGGGGCGGGGCCTCACCCTGATAGAATGGTGGGGAAACACTGGGATGTGTCACATGCAAAAGACGTTAAAAGGTGAATTAACATTTTTTTGTAAAATCGAGAAAATGCCCCCAGACTCCAGAGGGTTAACGTGACATATGTGAATGTCAGTCAGTTTACCAAGGCCACTGGTTCTGCTGTTCAATGTTAAAGATGACAGGACCAATGGGGTCTCTAATACACCTTGTTTACTAATCTGATGTTTCACTGAAGAAACAATTTATCATCCACAATATTAAATACCTCGCTGACACTTTATAGGTAGGAGCCTCTTTGAAAACACAGCTCTGTGTGAAGTTTAGTCTTTAAAAAAGAATACAATTAAACAAGTGTCTAAAATACACGCTGTCTGAAGTGATTACTCGTTCATTTAGAAGATTTAGTCTTTAGAAGAAAAAATAACTTTTAATCGCGATTAATGAATTTCAAAATGTGCGATTAATTAGTTAATTTTTTTTAATCGATTGATAGCCCTAATTTATATATATATGTGTGTGTCTCACCAGGAGAAAGCTGAAGGAGAACCCAAAGTGAAGAAAGAGAAAACTCTGCTGGGTGAAGACGAGGAGGAAGACGATAAGGAGGATGATGAAAGTCCAGAGGAGGTACGAGAGTATTCTTCGAGAAACATGTATGTATGTATATACTTTTGTATATCTATATATATATATCTATAAATATGTGTATATATTTATAAATGTATGTATATATAGATAATGCTTAAAAAATATATCTGTTGGACACAACCGTGTATAATAATCACCTCTACATTAATATTCGTAAATATTGATTAATATTTATTAATATTCATCCTCAGCGGATCTTGAGCTGTAAGAAAGCCGGTTCCATCCTGAGAGAAGCCCGAGACCGAGTGGTGTCGCTGGCCGCGGACGCCAAGGCCCGGGTCCTCGCCTGCCACGTGAGTGATGAATACATACATTTATATATAAATGTCTGTTAATGTGTTTAATTAAAACATGGCCTCTCTGGTTTTGTTTTTGTCGAGTTCTCCTGAAGCTGACCTGTTGCGTAATCGCTGCTCCTCTTTCTCGTCCTCCTCCAGGGCAACGACTCGGTCCTGGAGCTCTTCTCCGTGCTGCCGGAGGAGGAGGTGAAGAAGAGGAGGGCCAAGAAGATGAAGAAGGCCCTGAAGAAGGCAGCCAAGTAAAGACGCTCGTTTCCTCTCGTGGGGCGAAATCAAAGCCTTCTGTGTTTTATATTATTTTGCTATATTTGCAATATTTTTGATTTATTTTATATTATTTTGCTTTATTTTATAATTAATATTTTGCTTTATTTTATATTTTGCTATATTTTGTATTATTTAGCTTTATTTTGTATTATTTAGCTTTATCTTATCTTATTTATTATTTTTACTATTTATTTTTGGGGGTTCATTTTGGAAAAGTGTTACGCGTCGCTGACGTTCATCGTGTGATCTCCCGTCTCGTTGCAGGGCTAAGAAGGCGGCGTCAGAGGGGGCGGAGCCTATGGAGGAGGCGGAGCCTGTCGTGGAGCGGACGCTGCAGGACGAGATCATCCGACTGACCACCATCAAAGCCTCGGCCAAGATCAGGTGAGCGGCGAGCAAAAAAACTTACCGGAGGACGCGAGCCCGAGACTCCTCCCCTAACTCCTCCCCCTTCCCAGGTGGGTGGACTGCCTGTCGTGCGCGAGCGGCGAGCTGAAGGTGGCGCTGCTCCTGCAGAACAACACGTTGGAGACCTACAGCCTGAAGCCCTCGGGCCCGGGCGCCGGCGCCCCCGACGCCAACAAGACGTCGCGCCTCACGCTCGCCGGCCACCGCACCGACGTGCGCACGCTGAGCTTCAGCTCCGACAACCTCGCCGTGCTCTCCGCCTCCGGCGACACGGCGAAGGTCTGGAACCGGTCCACGCTGCAGGTGGTCCGCACCATGGCGTGCGAGTACGCCCTGTGCTCGCTGTTCGTGCCCGGAGACCGGCAGATCATCCTGGGGACCAAGGTACGTCGGA
Organism: Pseudoliparis swirei; assembly: GCF_029220125.1. Lineage (NCBI taxonomy): Eukaryota > Metazoa > Chordata > Actinopteri > Perciformes > Liparidae > Pseudoliparis > Pseudoliparis swirei. The sequence continues at coordinate 23,237,500 of NC_079389.1, forward strand.
GCGCCGCCAACAACATGGCCGCCGTGTGGGCGTGGCGTGGATACGGATTGTTGTTTTCCCCCCCGACAGAGCGGGAAGCTGCAGATCTTCGAGCTCGCCTCCGGGAGCCTCCTGGAGACGGTGGACGCCCACAAAGGATCCCTGTGGTCCCTGTGCCTCGCCCCGGACCAGGTAGACCAGACCGCCCCCCCAGACCACGTAGCCCAGACCACCCCCCCAGACCACCCCCCCAGTCTGACACGGTTCCTCTTCCCTTAATACTACTGTGTGTGTGTGTGTCCTTCAGAGGGGGATCGTCACAGGAAGTGCAGACAAGACGGTGAAGTTCTGGGACTTCGAGCTGATCAAAGACGAAACCACCGGACAGAAGTACGTCTTATATTTGTTTCGATTTTCTTAAATTGCAGAAAAATTATTCCATTATTTATTTTACCTGTAAATGGAAGGTTTTCATAATTTAAATAAATATTTACAGCACTTAAAGCTGCATAGTCTGTTTTGAAATATTATTATATTTTATTAATAGAAGAATTTTTTTACTTTATATGGTCTGATTTCTTTTCTATCTATTTTCATTTTCATGTCAGTATTTATGTTTTATTTATATTTATTCTGTTTTGAAATGAGCTCTACACCTAAATATTATTATATTATTAATAGAAAATGTGTGACTATTTTGTCAGATTTTTAAAAATGTTTATTTATTATCTATTTCTATCTATTTGTATTATTCTATTTGTATGTATTTATATCTATTTATTTGTATCCTCACATCAAGTTCCAGCTTTCTATTCATCATAAAATATTCTGCTTCAAAATACAAACAAGCTCTTATTTTGGCGGGGAGGGAGAGGGGAATTCTATGAAATTTATGTTTCACTTTCCAAGATATTGTCATGCTTGTGTACCTTCTGTAGTTTCCTTAAATCATTCACAATAGTCCTGTGTGTGTGTGTGTGTGTGTGTGTGTGTGTGTGTGTGTGTGTGTGTGTGTGTGTGTGTGTGTGTGTGTGTGTGTGTGTGTGTGTGTGTGTGTGTGTGTGTGTGCAGGAGGCTGATGGTGAAGCACATGCGCACCCTGCAGCTGGAGGAGGACATCCTGTGTGTGAAGTTCTCTCCGGACCACCGGCTGCTGGCCGTCTCCCTGCTGGACTGCACCGTCAAGGTGTTCTACACGGACTCCCTGAAGGTACCGTAGAGTCCTAGACCTTCACCCGCGGTCCCATAGCTTCTGGTCTAACTCCACGATTCTCCTGCAGTTCTTCTTGTCGCTGTACGGACACAAGCTGCCGGTTCTCTGCCTGGACATCTCACACGTGAGTACACTACCACTTTAGTCCACAGGGGGCGCCATAACCAACACTACCACTTTAGTCCACAGGGGGCAGCAGAACCAACACTACCACTTTAGTCCACAGGGGGCGCCAGAACCAACACAAAGTCAAAGTCAGTTTTATTTGTCAATTTTCCATATGTGCAAACATACAGAAGATCGAAATTGCGTTTCTCTTCTGTCCAACATAAAGTGAATTGTGCAACATATAGACAACATAGAGTGCAAAAATAATAAAAAACTTGTGAACATATAGACAACATAAAGTGCAAAAATAGTAAGAAACATGTAAACATATAGACAACATAAATTGTGCTAGCAGCATTCAGACATGTGAGTCTGAAAGAGGACGGAGTGGGAGGATGGGGAGAGAGTTCAGCTTCCTGACCGCCTGGTGGATGAAGCTGTTGGACAGCCTGGCGGTGTGAGTATCTCCTCCCAGAGGGCAGGAGGCTGAAGAGACCGTGTGAGGGGTGGCAGGGGTCACTCTCAATCGAGGTCGCTTTTCGGGTGAGGCGGGTGTTGTATATGTCCTGCAAGGATGGGAGGGGGGGGAGTGAGGCACCCATGATCCTTCCAGCTGCCTTCACTATGCGCTGCAGGGCTTTCCTGCTGTGGTCTGTGCAGCTTCCGCCCCACACAGTGATGCAGTTGGTCAGGATGCTCTCGATGGTGCCGCGGTAGAAGGTGCACATGATGGATGGGGGGCTCCCTGCTTTCCTCAGTTTCCGGAGGAAGTAGAGGCGCCTCTGTTCTTTCTTTGCCAGTGATGTAGTGTTGGCTGTCCACGAGAGGTCCTCACTGATTTCCACCCCAGGAATTTGGTGCTGCTGACCTGCTCAATGTCCGCACCGTTGATGGTCAGTGGTGGGTGATGGGTGTGGCCTTTCCGGAAGTCAACAACGATCTCTTTGGTCTTGCTGTTGTTGAGCAGGAGGTTGTTGGCTCCGCACCACGTGGTCAGAAGGTTGACCTCCCTCCTGTAGAGGGTCTCGTCATCCTTGGTGATGAGACCTATCAATGTTGTGTCGCCTGCAAACTTGACCATGTGATTGGTGCTGTAGCTGGTTTTGCAGTCGTGAGTCAGCAAGGTGAAGAGCAGGGGACTGAGCACACAGCCCTGAGGGGCCCCTGTGCTGAGTGTGATGCTGCTCGAGGTGTTGTTGCCAACACGTACTGCTTGTGGCCTCTCACTCAGGAAGTCCAGCAGCCAGTTACACAGCGAGGTGTTGAGCCCCAGCTGGTCAAGTTTGCAGATTAGTTGTTGTGGGATGATTGTGTTGAATGCTGAGCTAAAGTCTATGAACAGCATTCTTACATAGGAGTCTTTTTTGTCCAGGTGGGTGAGGGCTGGGTGGAGAGCAGAGCAGATTGCATCCTCCGTGGACCGTTTGGCCCGGTATGCAAACTGGAAAGGGTCCAGAGTGTGCGGGAGCATGGATTTGCTATGCGACATGCCTAGTCGTTCAAAGCACTCCATGCTTATGGGGTCAGTGCCACTGGACGATAGTCGTTGAAGCAGGACGGAGTGGATTTCTTTGGCACAGGTATGATGGTGGTTACCTTGAAGCATGATGGAACAACAGCTTGTCTCAGAGAAGTATTAAAGACATCCGTGAAGACGTCCTTAAGCTCCTCTGCGCAGTCCTTCAGCACACGACCAGGGATGTTGTCTGGACCTGTTGCCTTGTGGGTGTTGATGGACGAGAGTCCTCTTCTCGCTGGCAGCAGACAGGCACAGAACCTGATCGTGGGGAGGCGGAGTCTTGTGTGGACGAGTGCTGTTCTGTGCTTCAAACCGGGCAAAGAAGCTGTTGAGGTTGTTTAGCAGAGAGATGTTGCTGTCGCAGTTCTGTGGCGTGGGTTTATAGTCTGTGATGGTCTGAATGCCCCGCCACAGGCTGCGTGTGTCTCTGCTGTCTTTAAAGTGCCGGGTTATCTTTTTTGTGTAGAACATTTTTGCTTTCCTGATGCCGTGGGACAGGTTGGCTCTCGCTGTTTTCAGGTCTGTTTCGTCCCCAGCTCTGAAGACCCTATTTCTAGTCCTCAGCAGCCGATGGACTTCCCCTGTTAGCCACGGCTTCTGGTTAGCCAGTGGTGATGGTCTTTACATGGGTCACATCATCAATGCACTTGCTAATGTAAGAAGTAACAGTGTCTGTGTACTCCCCAATGTCTGTGTGGTCGTTGTATGTGGCTGCCTGTTTAAACATTCCCCAGTCTGTTGAGTCAAAGCAGTCTTGGAGGCGAGGAGGCCCCTCTGGCCACACCCGTACCTGCTTCAGAACCGGTCTGGAGGCTTTCACTCTGGGTCTGTATGCTGGCATTAGCATGACGGTGATGTGGTCAGAGAGACCTATGTGGGGGAGGGGGGAGGCCTTATGCGCTCCTTTGTGGGTTGTGTAGACCAGATCCAAAATGTTGTCTCCTCTTGTAGGAAATCAACATGCTGGTGTAGTTTAGGAAGAACAGTCTTAAGGTTTGCATGGTTGAAATCTCCAGCAAAGATGGTGAAGCCGTCTGGGTGAGCGCCTGTTGTTCGCTGATGGCCTGATACAGTTCACAAAGTACGCATTTCTATCACTGTTGTTGGAGGTCGGGGATGTAAACAGCGACTAGCAGAATCGCCAGAAATTCCTCGGCAGATAAAAAGGCGGCACCTTTACGATCATAAACTCCGCCAGTGGTGAGCAGTGTCTACCACGGCAGCGTCGGCACCATCCCGGATGTAAACACATACCCGCCGCCGATTTTCCTCCATCAGCGAGGGCTCTGTCCGCTCGGTAGCATGTTAGCTGCTCCAGTCTCACAGCAGAGTCGGGATGTTGTCGTTTAGCCATGTTTCCGTGAAGATAAGCACACAGCAGTTCTCACGTCTCGCTTTGTCTGCAGCAGTCTAATGGTCCATTTTATTGTCCAAGGATGCACATTAGCCATGATAATGGATGGTATGGCTGGACGAGTTGGCCTAGCTCCTAGCTCGGGTTCCTCGGCCTTACCCTCTTCTGCTTCCTCTCTGGCTATGCGCCTCCTTTCTGGGGAGGTGGCAGTCGAGTCCGGTTTGGTCGGTGTGGTCGTAGGAAGTAATCCGTGCTCCGAGTGTTTCCGCTTGTTCAGCATCCAGAGTGCGTGTAGTTTGGTCCTGCCGATGGTTAACAGAACCTGGCGACTATATTTGGGTTCCGCGTAGACAGGACGAGGCGAGTTTGACGATGGCGCTCGATAACCACCAACGTTAATCACGGAGTTCCACAAGGTTCTGTGCTTGGACCAATTTTATTTACCTTATACATGCTTCCTTTGGGCAATATTATCAGGAAACACTCCATAAACTTTCATTGTTATGCAGATGACACTCAACTATATTTATCGATAAAACCAGAGGAGAGCAACCAACTCTGTAAAATTCAAGCATGTCTTAAAGACATAAAAACATGGATGACCTGCAACTTCTTGATGTTAAACTCAGACAAAACCGAAGTAATTTTAATCGGCCTGAGCACCTCAGAGATCAATTATCTGGTGATGTGGATTCTGTAAACTGACATTGCCCTGGCATCCAACACCACTGTAAAGAATCTTGGCGTTATCTTTGATCGGGACTTGTCCTTTAACTCCCACGTAAAGCAAATCTCAAGGACTGCATTCTTTCATCGTAATATTTCAAAATCAGGCACATCTTGTCTCAAAAGATGCAGAAAAATTGGTTCAGCGTTGATTTGAGACTGGATTACTGCAACTCCTTATTAGCAGGCTGCTCTAATAAATCTCTTAGGTCCCTCCAGTTGATCCAGAATGCTGCAGCTCGTGTTCTCACTAAAACTAAGAAAAGGATCACATCACTCCTGCACTAGCTGCTCTGCACTGGCTCCAGTAAAATCAAGAATCACTTTTAAATTCTTCTCTTAACCTACAAAGCCTTGATTGGTGATGCTCCATCATATCTTAAGGAGCTTGTCGTACCATATTGCCCCACTAGAGCTACGCTCACTAAATGCGGACTACTTATAGTTCCTAGAGTCTTAAAAAGTAGAATGGGAGCCAGAGCCTTTGGTTATCAAGCTCCTCTTTATGGAACCAGCTTCCAATTTCAGTCCGGGAGGCAGACACAGTCACCTCGTTTAAGAGTAGACTTAAGACCTTCCTCTTTGACAGAGCTTATAGTTAGGGCTGAATCAGGTTTGCCCTGGTCCAGCCCTTGATATGCTGCTATAGGCTTATAGCTGCGGGGACGTTTTAGGATGCACTGAGTACCTATCTCCTCTTTTTCTCCTTAAGGATGAATTTTCATCTCTCAATCACACGTTACTAACTCTGCTTTCTCCCGGAAGTCCTTTGACTTTACGTCTCATGGGGTCATCGGACCCTATGAGACGGCATAAATCCTATCTGCCTGATGGATCGTCTGGGTCGTGGAATTCCTGCTCATGACTAGGCCACTGTCCTGTTGGGACTCCGCCTCCTCCTCCCCACCGCCATCTGCCTGATGGATCGTGGAGGTCTCCATCGTGAACTATTCATACACTCTGTCATATTCATTGAATGTATTTTAACTCTAAATCTGTCCTTCTGTACACATTACATCTATTGCATCTGTCCATCCTAGGAGAGGGATCCTCCTCTGTTGCTCTCCTCCAGGTTTCTTCCCTTTTTTTCCCCCTGAAGGGTTATTTGGGAGTTTTTCCTGGTCCGATGTGAGGTTTTGGGGCAGGGATGTCTATGTGTACAGATTGTAAAGCACTCCGAGACAAATTTGTAATTTGTGAAATTGGGCTATACAAATAAACTGAATTGAATTGAATTGGTGTAGTTTGGGAAGGACAGTCTTAAGGTTTGCATGGTTGAAATCTCCAGCAAAGATGGTGAAGCCGTCTGGGTGAGCCGTCTGTTGTTCGCTGATGGCCTGATACAGTTCACAAAGTGCCGCATTTCTATCACTGTTGTTGGAGGTCGGGGGATGTAAACAGCGACTAGCAGAATCGCCGTAAATTCCCTCGGCAGATAAAAAGGACGGCACCTTACGATCATAAACTCCGCCAGTGGTGAGCAGTGTCTACATACCACGGCAGCGTCCCGGCACCATCGTCCCGGATGTAAACACATACCCGCCGCGAAGTTTTCCCTCCATCAGCGAGGGCTCTGTCCGCCGGTAGCATGTTAGCTGCTCCAGTCTCACAGCAGAGTCGGGGATGTTGTCGCTAGCCATGTTTCCGTGAAGATAAGCACACAGCAGTTCCTCACGTCTCGCTGCTCGTCTGCAGCAGTCTAATGTGGTCCATTTTATTGTCCAAGGATCGCACATTAGCCATGATAATGGATGGTATGGCTGGACGAGTTGGCCTAGCCGCTAGCCTAGCTCGGGTTCCTCCGCTACCCCTCTTCTGCTTCCTCTCCTGGCCATGCGGCGCCTCCTTTCTGGGGAGGAGTGGCAGTCGAGTCCGGTTTGGTCGGTGTGGTCGTAGGCCGGAAGTAATCCGTGCTCCCCGAGTGTTTCCGCTTGTTCAGCATCCAGAGTGCCGTGTAGTTTGGTCCTGCCGATGGTTAACAGAACCTGGCGACTATATTTGGGTTCCGACGTAGACAGACGAGGCGAAGACGAACAATTTTTGGACGAACTTTTGCACAAACATTTAGAAACAGAACAAAACACCAAATGGTCAGGACAGAGAGGGGCCGCTGTGTCCGTACGCGCCGCCATCTACCACTTTAGTCCACAGGGGGCGACAGAACCAACACTACCACTTTAGTCCACAGGGGGCAGCAGAACCAACACTACCACTTTAGTCCACAGGGGGCGACAGAACCAACACTACCACTTTAGTCCACAGGGGGCAGCAGAACCAACACTACCACTTTAGTCCACAGGGGGCAGCAGAACCAACACTACCACTTTAGTCCACAGGGGGCACCATAACCAACACTACCACTTTAGTCCACAGGGGGCAGCAGAACCAACACTACCACTTTAGTCCACAGGGGGCGACAGAACCAAGACTACCACTTTAGTCCACAGGGGGCGCCAGAACCAACACTAACACTTTAGTCCACAGGGGGCAGCAGAACCAAGACTACCACTTTAGTCCAAAGGGGGCAGCAGAACCAACACTACCACTTTAGTCCAAAGGGGCCAGCAGAACCAACACTACCACTTTAGTCCACAGGGGGTAGCAGAACCAACACAACCACTTTATTCCACAGGGGGCAGCAGAACCAACACTACCACTTTAGTCCACAGGGGGCAGCAGAACCAACACTACCACTTTAGTCCACAGGGGGCAGCAGAACCAACACTACCACTTTAGTCCACAGGGGGCACCAGACCCAACACTACCACTTTAGTCCACAGGGGGCAGCAGAACCAACACTACCACTTTAGTCCATAGGGGGCGCCAGAACCAACACTACCACTTTAGTCCACAGGGGGCAGCAGAACCAACACTACCACTTTAGTCCACAGGGAGCAGCAGAACCAACACTACCACTTTAGTCCACAGGGGGCACCATAACCAACACTACCACTTTAGTCCACAGGGGGCGCCAGAACCAACACTACCACTTTAGTCCACAGGGGGCGCCAGAACCAACACTACCACTTTAGTCCACAGGGGGCAGCAGAACCAAGACTACCACTTTAGTCCAAAGGGGGCAGCAGAACCAACACTACCACTTTAGTCCAAAGGGGGCAGCAGAACCAACACTACCACTTTAGTCCACAGGGGGCAGCAGAACCAACACTACCACCTTAGTCCACAGGGGGCGCCAGAACCAACACTACCACTTTAGTCCACAGGGGGCAGCAGAACCAACACAACCACTTTAGTCCACAGGGGTCGCCAGAACCAACACTACCACTTTAGTCCACAGGGGGCAGCAGAACCAACACAACCACTTTAGTCCACAGGGGGCGCCAGAACCAAGACTACCACTTTAGTCCACAGGGGGCAGCAGAACCAACACTACCACTTTAGTCCACAGGGGCGCAGCAGAACCAACACTACCACTTTAGTCCACAGGGAGCAGAACCAGCACTACCACTTTAGTCCACAGGGGCAGAACCAACACTACCACTTTAGTCCACAGGGGCAGCAGAACCAACACTACCACTTTAGTCCACAGGGGCAGCAGAACCAACACTACCACTTTAGTCCACAGGGGCGCAGAACCAACACTACCACTTTAGTCCACAGGGGCCAGAACCAACACTACCACTTTAGTCCACAGGGGCAGCAGAACCAACACTACCACTTTAGTCCACAGGGGCAGCAGAACCAACACTACCACTTTAGTCCACAGGGCAGCAGAACCAACACTACCACTTTAGTCCACAGGGGCCAGAACCAGCACTACCACTTTAGTCCACAGGGGCGCAGAACCAACACTACCACTTTAGTCCACAGGGGCACCAGAACCAACACTACCACTTTAGTCCACAGGGGCAGCAGAACCAACACTACCACTTTAGTCCACAGGGGCCAGAACCAACACTACCACTTTAGTCCACAGGGGCGCAGAACCAACACTACCACTTTAGTCCACAGGGGCAGCAGAACCAACACTACCACTTTAGTCCACAGGGGCACCAGAACCAACACTACCACTTTAGTCCACAGGGGCAGCAGAACCAACACTACCACTTTAGTCCACAGGGGCACCAGAACCAACACTACCACTTTAGTCCACAGGGGCAGCAGAACCAACACTACCACTTTAGTCCACAGGGGCACCAGAACCAACACTACCACTTTAGTCCACAGGGGCAGCAGAACCAACACTACCACTTTAGTCCACAGTGGGCAGTATAACCAACACTACCACTTTAGTCCACAGGGGGCGCCAGAACCAACACTACCACTTTAGTCCACAGGGGGCAGCAGAACCAACACAACCACTTTAGTCCACAGGGGCGCCAGAACCAAGACTACCACTTTAGTCCAAAGGGGGCAGCAGAACCAACACTACCACTTTAGTCCAAAGGGGGCAGCAGAACCAACACTACCACTTTAGTCCAAAGGGGGCAGCAGAACCAACACTACCACTTTAGTCCACAGGGGGCAGCAGAACCAACACTACCACTTTAGTCCACAGTGGGCAGTATAACCAACACTACCACTTTAGTCCACAGGGGCCATAACCAACACTACCACTTTAGTCCACAGGGGGCAGCAGAACCAACACTACCACTTTAGTCCACAGGGGGCGCCAGAACCAACACTACCACTTTAGTCCACAGGGGGCAGCAGAACCAACACAACCACTTTAGTCCACAGGGGGCGCCAGAACCAAGACTACCACTTTAGTCCAAAGGGGGCAGCAGAACCAACACTACCACTTTAGTCCAAAGGGGGCAGCAGAACCAACACTAAAGGGGGCAGCAGAACCAACACTACCACTTTAGTCCACAGGGGGCAGCAGAACCAACACTACCACTTTAGTCCACAGGGGGCAGCAGAACCAACACTACCACTTTAGTCCACAGGGGGCAGCAGAACCAACACTACCTCTTTAGTCCACAGGGGGCAGCAGAACCAACACTACCACTGTAAGAGATCCTCGTAGTAACTTCATGAGCTGGCGCCTCCTTCCACGTGTGCTGCCATTGTTTCTCTCGTGTTGCTCAAGCCGTGGTTCTAATGTCGGGGTCGTCATGGCGTCCGTTTCGTGGACTCTGACCTCGTGTTCTTCCTCCCCATCAGGACAGCACGCTGATCGCCACCGGCTCCGCCGACCGGAACGTGAAGATCTGGGGTTTGGACTTCGGCGACTGTCACCGCTCCATGTTTGCTCACGACGACAGGTAACCCCCGGCAACGCGGACCCGAATAACCAGACGTGTCACGAGTTCATTGGTCATTCTGTAGCTGTGACGTCATCTGTCGTGTTGTGGCTCCTCCCCCTGCAGCGTCATGTTCCTCCAGTTCGTCCCCAAGACTCACCTGTTCTTCACAGCGGGGAAGGACAAGAAGATCAAACAGTGGGACGCCGACAAGTTCGAGCACATCCAGACGCTCGAGGTGAGGCTCCTCCCCCTTTATACATGTGGTCCCCTGGTAATGTTCGGCTCCTCCCCCTTTATTAGTGCGGCCCTCTGGTGACGCTTGGCTCCTCCCCCTTCATATTATTATCGTGATATCGTAAAGTGATAATATCCTAACATGATAATATCGTAAAGTAATATTGTGACAATATCGTATCGTGACAATATCGTAACGTAATAATATGGTGATAATATCGTAAAGTGATAAGATCGTTACGCGATAATATCGTAAAGTGATATTGTGATAATATCGTAACTTGATAATATGGTGCTAATATCGTAACATAATAATATGGTGATAATATCGTAACGTGATATTGTGACAATATTGATACGTGACAATATCGTAACGCGATAATATCGTAACTTGATAATATCGTAACTTGATAACATCATAACGTGATAATATCGTTAAGTGATAATATGATAATATCGTTATGTGATAATATTGTAACGTGATAATATGGTGGTAATACCGTAAAGTAATATTATGGTGATAATATCGTAACGTGATAATATCGTAATGTGATAATATCGTGATAATATCTTAGCGGGATGATATCGTAACGTCATAATATCGTGATATTATGGTAATAATATCGTGTGGCCTCTGGGCATTCCTCGTCCTGGTGGGCGATACGTCTTCCTTCCCCCGGCTGTGTCACATGACTGATTCCCGACTCCTCGTCTCCAGGGCCATCACCGCGAGGTCTGGTGTCTCGCCATCAGCCCGAGCGGCGACCACATCGTGTCGGCGTCGCACGACAAATCCCTCCGCCTGTGGGAGAGGACGAGGGAGCCCATCATCCTGGAGGAGGAGCGTGAGACGGTGAGGGGGCGGGGCCACCGAGAGGCTGTGAGGGGGCGGGGCTACCGAGAAGCAGTGAGAGGGCGGGGCTACTGAGAGGCAGGACGCCGTTTATTTGTCTCTCAACGACCACGTTTATGTTCTCACAGGAACGAGAAGCCGAGTTTGAGGAGAGCATCGGCAAAGAAGACGCTCCCGTGGTGAGTTGTTCTCCATGTGGTTCTCCATGTGGTTCTGCATGTATTAAATATGCCATAAAATATACCAACAAATATATTTTTAAATAAATATAGGAAATAAATTCATTCCTCCTCCTCCTCCTCCTCCTCCTCCTCCTCCTCCTCCTCAGGTTCCTGGAGAGACGCCAGGAGAAGCGGCGCCGGCCTCCAAGAAGACCGTAGAGACGGTGAAAGCTGTGAGTCCAACAACACGTCAACAATAAAGAACAAGAATAAAGAATAAGAACAACACGTCCTTCATCGAGGTGTTTGTTTGTTTGTTTGTCTGTTTGTTGTTTGTTTGTTGTTCTGCAGGCCGAGCGCATCATGGAGGCTCTGGAGCTCTACAAAGAGGAGGACCAGAAGATGGAGGAGCACAAATACGCCAGCATGACGGCAGTGAACAAGGTGGAGCCCCGAGACGCCTCCTCTTCCTTCCTCCTCCTCCTTACTCGTCATCTACCTCCTCTTCCTCTTCCTTCCTCCTCCTCCCCCTCCTCATTCCTCTTCCTCCCTCCTTTCTCCTCCCTCCTCATTCCTTCTCTTCCTTCCTCCTCATCCCTCCTCCCTCTTCCTCCTCTGCCTCTTCCCTCCTCCTCCTCCCGGTGAATTGTTTACGAGCGTTCGTGTTGTTTGTTGCAGCTTCCTCCTCCCCGGCCGAACCCCATCCTCGCCGCGCTGGGGAACATCTCAGTAAGTGAAGAAGACGATCCTCTTAATCTTCATCATCATGGTGATGAAGACGTTGTCTTGATGGTGTCTGTGTTCCTCCTGCAGCCGGCGCGCTACGTCCTGGACGTCATAAAGAAGGTCCGGTCCAGGTGAGGCGTGGCTCCTCCCCCTTGAAGCTCATTGGTCGCCCTGCCTGTGTATTAACCACCCGCCGTCCGGGTTGCCGGTTCCATTCCCCAGTGAGCTGGAGGTGTCCCTGCTGGTGCTGCCGTTCCCCTACGTGCCCCAGCTGCTGAGGCTGTTCAACGGCTACATGCAGCTCGGCCTGGAGGTGGAGCTGGTGTGCCGCTGCCTGTTCTTCCTCCTCAAGTGAGTGTGAGTGTGTGTGTGTGTGTGTGTGTGAGTGTGTGTGTGAGTGTGTGAGAGCGTGTGTGTGTGTGAGAGTGTGAGTATGTGTGTGTGTGTGTTAAACTCGGTGCAATTAAATCATAAAGTTCTAGACCTGTAGTCACGTGATAACTTCTGTTGTTAATTAATTTTCATAAAATTGGCTCGATACTCGATTTCTACTTATTTTATTCCTGTTATTACTATTTTGGAATAACAAAAAATGTGAATAAAATAAAATAATATTAAATATAACGCATATTACATTTTTGAATAAATACATTTATTTATTCTATAAATCTCAAGGTGTAATAAAATAACATAAATAAAAGAAATACACTAAATAAAAGAAATAAAATAAAATAAATAAATAAAAAAGACTATCTTTAAATAATAAGAAGAAACAGAAGATGACCTTGAATTAAGTAAAAGTAGACAGAAATATTGTTTTAGGTTAATAATTAAAAGTATAAACTGGTATAATAATCATATTGTGTTGTGGATATGGTAATACTGCTTGTCTTTTCCTGGTTTTATAGTAAAGTCATTAAACTGAATTAATTTGCCTTCATCCTCTGATATATTTATTAAAGAACTCTTATTTTGAAGCTTTTGTCTCCTGGAGTATCGTCTGAATAGAGATGTGTGTATGTGTATATATATTATATATATATGTATATATATTACATATATATGTATATATGTATATATGTGGAGGTGATGATCTCTAACCGGAGGCTCCTTTGATCAGGATCCACTTCGGGCCGATCTCCAGTAACCAGATGCTGCTGTCGGTGGTGGACGAGCTGCGGAGCCACACGGTGGCGAAGGTGCAGCAGATCAGAGTGAGTCTGGGGGAGGAAGACGAGCGGTGGAGGAGGAGGAAGACGAGCGTCTGGAGAAAAGACCTTTTTAATGAGTGATCTTCTTCTCTTCTCACGTCCAGGACGTGATGGGCTTCAACAGCGCGGCGCTCCAGTTCCTCCAGCGAGAGATCGAGAGCAAAGAGGACGTGATGTTCTTCGCCGACGCCACGGGCCACGTGGCTGCGAAGAAGAGGAAGAGGAGGAAGAGGGAGCGCGCCATCCTGACCATCGCTTGAGCTCACAGAGGACGCCATGTTGGATCCCAGAGGAGGTCCATAGGGGGACGAGAGGAGGTCCAGAGGAGGTCCATAGGGGGACGAGAGGAGGTTCAGAGGAGGTCCAGAGGGGGTCCAGAGGTCGACAGGGGGAGCGGAGGGGGTCCAGAGGAGGTCCAGAGGGGGACCGGAGAGCTTTTGGATGTTTCTACATTTAGTTTTTCATGTTTTTCTTTCCCAAATAAAAGTAAATTCACGTTTTAGATTTCAAAGCACGAGGAGAATCTTTTTATTCCAGGAGAAACGACGCAGATAAAACACGTCTATATGGATGAGGAAAGTGGCCAAAATATAAATAAATAACTCGATAAATAAATTATTATGCCATAAAATTAGCAACAATTATGAAACATTTACTTATTTTACTTTATGGCAATTTATATTTAATTTTGAAGGAAATTTATTTTTTGTAAAACTTTATTTTCCCAAATAAAAATATATTTGTATGCCATAAATTGTAGCAATAATCCATATTTAACTTTGTGGCAATTTACATTTAATTTTCCCTTTTTTATCAAATGTTTAATGTGTTTATTTAATTAGATGCATTATTTAGTAACACTTTGTTTCCCAAATAGTTTTTCTAAAAAAAATGTATATGGCATTACAAATTTAGCACAAATAATATAAAAAAGAAATGAAGGCGATTAACTGATATTTAATTATTAAATTATGTTAAATTGTCCCATTTCTAATATATATTGTTATGTTTATTTAAAAAAGTTATGTAGGACATGAACGGATATTTCGTTATTTAGCTTCCTGTGCAATTTAATTAAATTTTACCTTTTTAATACATTTTCTCTTTATCAATTACATTTATTTTTAAATGAATAAATTGGAAAAATAAAAAAAGTTAATACAAAAGAAACAACACCCCGGACCAACAGAGAGGAAGAAAGAAAGAGGAGGAAGAAGATGAGGAAGGATGCGAAGGAGGAGGGGAGGAAGAGGAGGAGCCATCCTGTAATCATAAAGAACATTCTTCTGTAGTTTCGTGTTGCGCAATAAGCTCTCCGCTGCATTCCAGGTTTTCACTGTTTGTCAATGTACTTAAAATCTGATGCAACCCTCCTCCTCCTCCTCCTCCTCCTCCTCCAGCCACATCAGACACTGTAGTAATGAAAAGTAGAAACACCTCGTCGCTCCATTGTTCATGTTTTAATCTCACGGAGCACGAAAACTAATTAACTTCAGTATTTACAGGCTCGTTAAAGGGAGAGAGCTCTTTATGGGTTCCCCCTCTCTTTTCTTGGGGGGGGGGGGTGTCTCGGGGGGCTGTAAATGTCACACCTACCAAAATTAAAAATTCTTGTGGATGAATCCCAGACTCAGATTCATCGTCTCCAACGTGAGATTTAAAGAGAAGAAACGACTGTGACTTCTGCCTGAGTCATCTGTTGCTTTAATATATATATATTATATTGTATATATATAGTATATATATATTGTATATATATATATAATATTGTATATATTCATATATTCCACTGCAGCATGTTCGGCATCATTTATAAATAAATCATAAATAAATAATAATACTGCTACAAATAATACAATAATATTAAATAAATAATAATACTGATTCAAATAACACAATTATATTATTCAAAATAGATACAAAAATTAAAAATACAAATTATTCAGGTGACCGACGTAATGACATTAAAGTTTAGTGACCGATTAATTGATTTGTTACAAATTTACAAGACTCAAAATAACACAAAAAATACACTTGAAATTTGAGTTATGACTTCATTTATATATACATATATATATTTAAATAAATCAGGCCTCTGAGTCACTAGATGGCAGTCTTGCCTTTCCTTTAACTGGTTCCGGACCAGACCCCCTAGTATCTGGGCCCAGGTCCGGCTCCATGTTGGGACCCCCCCCTACACACACACACACACACCACCTGCAGCGGGCAGCACCATAACGGCCGAAGGCGCGGGCACGAGTTTAGAGGGTCAAAGGTCACGTGTGCAACAATATCCACAAATAGAACGGTTTATTTTGTTTTACTTCATTATTGTGTGTACGCGTGTGTGTGTGTGTGTGTGCGCGCGTAAGCGTGCGCGTACGGTTCCTCCGCGTCGCGGTCTTGACGGACAGCAGCTCGGGTGACGCTGAGTCCAACGGGCACGCGCGCGCGGCCGCGGGCTGTCATTGCGCGGCCTCGTGACATTCTGCCCCGCGGGCTGGTGACTGGGACACGAGTTATAAACGTGTTCGAGCCCCGCAGAGAGAGACGTCCGCGGCGGTGACAGGCTTCCGGTTACGAGGGATCTATTTCCTCTGGCGGAGGGATATTACAGCCGGGACGGACAACACGATGTCTTTGCTGTAAATAAATACAATAAACAAATATATGCAGCAGCGCAACAAGATCGCGTGTTACGGAACATGAATGCCTCGTTTAAAAGGTGAAAGTGTGTTAATCCGCACATGAAAATAGTCCCAGACAAAAGCTCTTTTTCCTGAGCTCCTACAGTAAAAGCATGCGGTGTTTAGTGTTAATAACTTTACACTGTAGAAGTAAGAGCCACACAGTCACGCTCGTCCGAAAATCTATGAAATATAGACTTTTGGAGCAGTTTTGGTTTAAATTCTACAAACCGAAAGTAGTTCCGGTTAGAGAAGGTCAAACGTGACTTCTAGTAAACATCATAACTATAAATCAACTATCTGACAGTGGTAGCGGTTGCGACAGCATAAGCGGTAGAGACATCGACTGCGGCAGCTAGGAGGCCGAGCAGCCGGCTGAGTGATGAGGTGACGGGTTCGTTCTGACGACACACCGCTGACTGACGAGGTGACGGCCTCCACGACTCGCCTGGACGCCATGACTGTTTCCTTTCTCTCGGGTCCTTTTTCTTCCCCTCACACGTCTCACGCCTCACGCCTCGAGGTTTGTTTGCGTGAAACAAACTTCTTTCTATTTGTACTTTCTTAAAAAGACTAAAAGTCAGAAGCGTTCATGCTGTGTTGATGATGGCGCCCCCTGTGGCCCGGAGTGGTAGTGGGCTAAACTGTGAATTTGTTTTAACTTTAAGTGACATTTTTTTATCAAATCCCAGAAGTGCAAATTTAAGTTAATGAAAATAAAATAAAAGAAGTGAACCGTCCGTCTCTAACGGTTCCTCTCTAACGGTTCCTCTCTCCTCCCCATGTGGTGTTTTTATTAATGGCCGTCAGCGTGTTGAAGGAGTCCTCAGCTCCTCCTCAGAGGAAGAAGGAAACATGTTTTAATAACCAGAGTCTGCAGAGATCAGGGGAGAGGAAACCCCAAGGTCAGCTCTCTGAGGGCCGACACACACACACACACACACAGGAATAAAGTTAAGACCGAGGAAATGGAGCTATACATTTTTAGAAAAGCGTAGAATGGACCTAAATATATGACACAAACACATTAGACATAATTAACCCGACACACACACACTCTCTCTCTCACACACTCTCTCACACACACACACAGCCACCAATACCTGCTTTTTAAGAGCCCTTTCCCCAGGATTGCACGCAGCTGATGTAATTAGTGATTTTAGAGCCGTGCACTTGGTATTAAAGGTCATAAACAGACATTCAATCCTGTGAGAGGCTGTTTATTCTGGGCTTTTATAGTCCGGCCCCCTCCTGTGTTTATCCTCCCAGAACAATAATGCCACTATGCGCCCCCCGAGCCGGAATGCTATTCATTTGTCCAATTAAACACGGGAAAAAAAATACACAAAAAATGTCGTACCCCTGATTTTTTGTGTGCTCCAAAAGCCCCTGAAGCCCCCCCCCCCTCCTTCTGTCGGGTTTTAAAGGGCGGCGTTGCCTCCGGCGATGAAGCGACGGCACGTTTGCTTGGGGCTCAATTTGAGTTGTTATTGTTGTGTTTTTGGGGAACAATGGGACGTCAAGGCCTAAAAACATTGAGACCCAAATGAGAGTATAATGAGAAACAGAAAAAGGGAGAAAATGTGCTGATGTTGCTGGAAATTTGGTCAGGAATTATTTATATATATATATTTATATTAATATGTATTTATTTAGATTTATTCATTTATGCATATATATTTATATATATTTATTTATATATATATTTATTTACATATACAGTATATATATATATTTATTTACATATTTATATTTATATTTATTTATTTATTTATATATATTTATTTACATATATATATGAAAATAATTATATATATATATATTTACATATATATATATATATTTATATATATAAACAATTCAGTTGTTGCACTGTTCTCCATGTGCATAACAGTTACACACATATGTATATATATATATAAAACAGTTACATATATATATATATATATATATATATAACACTTATAGCGCGCTCCCTGTTTAGAGCCCAGATTTACGAGCTGGACGCCGACCCACAATCCTCCTGACAGACGTGCAATTTCCTGTGTGAGAAAACAGCGAGTCGGTCCACGCGGCGCGGCGGCGTCTCGGGTCGGGGTCGATTCCTTCATGAATAATAACAGCCGAGCTCGGACCGAGACTCAGAACTCATATTTTCCCTCTCGACTTCTGGGGCGTTTTTCCTGTGAGGAAATAAAAACATTCTCACTTCCTACGCAATGCCACAGATCTGGAGGCACGCCTCGTCAATGAGAGTCGGAGGTTTTCATCCGAGATCTGACATTGTGGTAAATCTTTATTTTAAAAAGTAAAGCTTTCTGAGTGAAGATGGAAGCGCGCTGGTTTGGATCCTCAGCATCGAACTGGGCTTCTCCTTCCCATTGGTCCACTAATCGGTGGTTTTGTCGCCCAAAAATCATGTAATAAAAAATTTATTTTGTGTGATTCTTTGTGGAGGAACCCTAAATAAACAAACCGATCGAATAAATGTTCTCCGACTATGAATTTCTCTATTTAAGGACAGACCTGAAGCTTTGTATGAAAACAAAGATGGCCGACAGCAATTGAATTTTTCGTTATTTAAATTCTCACATTTGTGTGTTTGAAAAATTAGTTTTCACGATGGCTTTTTAATGTATTTATATTGATTGATTTATTGATATATTTATTTATTTTCATATATTATTATTTAAATATATTTATTTATATATATTTATTTATATATATATATATATATAAATAAATATATATAAATAAATAAATAAATAAATAATTACAAAAATGTCATGTTTGTCTCTGCAGACAGAAGTGATGTTGGTCGTTCGGGGGGGGGGGGGGGGCATCCTCCAGGGCATCGACACAGACGTGATCCGCCGTCCACCGCTGCAGCCCGTGTTTGGTCTACAGACGGATCGAGGTGTCCGAGAGGAAGCGAGGGATAATCGCACCGAAGGAGAAACAACGGCAGGAATGCCTGTGAAGTCCGGCCGGCGCTCAGAGGGCGGCGAGGTCAACGACCGCTTCACAATTCGGTTATTAGGGAAGAGTTCTGGGCTGGGACGGTTGCCATGGTGACGACGGGACTCAAGGAGGTGCAGCCGAGGTGCATGTGTGCAGCCGGAGGAGAACCGGGAGCAGGGGGAGGAACACGGTGACGGTCCTTCAAGGAACAGGATGATAGTTCTTCAGGGAACACGGTGACGGTCCTTCAGGGAACAGGATGATAGTCCTTCAGGGAACACAACGATGGTCCTTCAAGGAACACGCTGATAGTCCTTTAAGGAACACAGTGACAGTCCTTTAAGGAACATGCCGATAGTCCTTCAAGGAACACGCTGATAGTCCTTTAAGGAACACAGTGATAGTCCTTTAAGGAACATGCCGATAGTCCTTCAAGGAACACATTGATAGTCCTTTAAGGAACACATTGATAGTCCTTTAAGGAACACGGTGATAGTCCTTTAAGGAACACGGTGATAGTCCTTTAAGGAACATGCTGATAGTCCTTTAAGGAACACAGTGATAGTCCTTGAAGGAACACGCTGATAGTCCTTTAAGGAACACGCTGATAGTCCTTTAAGGAACACAGTGATAGTCCTTTAAGGAACACGCTGATAGTCCTTTAAGGAACACAGTGATAGTCCTTTAAGGAAAATGCTGATAGTCCTTTAAGGAACACAGTGATAGTCCTTTAAGGAACACAGTGATAGTCCTTTAAGGAACACAGTGATAGTCCTTTAAGGAGCATGCCGATAGTCCTTCAAGGAACACAGTGATAGTCCTTTAAGGAACACAGTGATAGTCCTTTAAGGAACACGGTGATAGTCCTTCAAGGAACAAGGTAATAGTCCTTTAAGGAACACAGTGATAGTCCTTTAAGGAACACATTGATAGTCCTTTAAGGAACACAGTGATAGTCCTTCAAGGAACACGCTGATAGTCCTTTAAGGAACACAGTGATAGTCCTTTAAGGAACACGCTGATAGTCCTTTAAGGAACACAGTGATAGTCCTTCAAGGAACACGGTGATAGTCCTTTAAGGAACACAGTGATAGTCCTTTAAGGAACACGCTGATAGTCCTTCAAGGAACACGGTGATATTCCTTTAAGGAACACAGTGATAGTCCTTTAAGGAACACAGTGATAGTCCTTCAAGGAAGACGGTGATAGTCCTTTATATAACAGTCTTCATCTACGACTACCACATCCAAAATAAAAGCGTTCCTGTCATGTTATTGATTCTGTATTGATTTGATTTGACTCTCTCTACATTCAAGGACGTCCCTGCTGCTCCTGTCCGGCTAACAGTCACAACGCATTCTGCAGGAGTTTTGCATATAAAACACTTTTACTGTTTGCAATGTTTTGAACCACGACAAGACAACACTCTTCATCCCCAGATGATGAGGGAACAGAAGTCTACACCGAGTTGTTCGTTGCATAAACATAACCGGGTTTATTTTGAAAAGACCGTATATTTATGTAACGAGCGTAACTCGGCACGTGTTGCTGGAGTTGATGTCGCACACTCGCTGTGCGACATGTTTCCTGGTTGTACAATAAATAAAAAGGCTAAATAAATAAACACGTTGTCTCGTAATGACCAGTCAGATGACTTGAGCATCGCATTCCATCGAAAAGATGAAGAACCATCATGTTGAATTTCAGTGATTTTCAACGGCGGAATAATTGAAACGTGAGCCGACACGTGGCCTGCGTGACGCGTTCCCATTAAAGAGTTTCTGTGAGGGGAAAAAGAACGAGGGATGAAAAATAGCTGAGAGGATAACATAGAGCCTGTCAACCCCCCCCCCCCCCCCCCACCCACAGACCACCCAGAAAGAATAGTGAGCCGTCAATCATCTCATTTCGGGGATAAACATTGCAGGATTTTGTTTCTCCGTGAAGTTTTTCTCCTTAACTCACATAAGGGATATCTCGATGCGGCGGACGACGATTATTTTCTTATTTTTCATCCGTCTTGGAGTGCAGGAGTTCACTTTCTGTGGTTCTTCTAAAGATCTTATTATTGTGACAGTAATGCATTTTAACCAGAGCGACTTATTTCTTTCAGAAATCGGCCTTGAAAGACAGAAACGCCCTTCTGTGCAATGTTTATACGGCAAAAAATCAAAATATTACAGGGAATTTGTCAAAGTACTCG